>NC_068362.1:40286340-40586340 GCF_020536995.1 Dreissena polymorpha | reverse complement strand
CCACGGGTAATTTGTAGTATACTTCACAGTACCAGGGGTACTTTTATGTAGTAATTTAGCTGTGTCAGTCGACAATGACCAATCGAGCGTAATTATCGTATCACTGTCAAAGTTATTATCGTAGTACAGTCTTTATCGTAGCACAGTCTTTATCGGAGCACAGTCTTTATCGTAGCACAGTCTTAATCGTAGCACAGTTATATCGCCGTCGAGAGTGGGTCTGTGGGTCTCATTGTGGGTACGAGGCATTACAGTTCTAATTAACATAATACTAAATATTAAAAATAATGGGCACAATCGAACATATAAATTATTGGAAAAAACAACTTGTTATCGGTCTGCGGCCCATATGTTCATGTTGCCACACATTTAATGCGCTGACACTTTTGTAATAGACGTGTGTGGTTACATTCCAGTATTGTGCAGTAGCTGACCGATTTTATTTTCATTTCTATTTAAACATTAATAACTACGATTTTTATATAGTTTTTAAAATGGTTTTTTTGTTCCACTAATTTATTCGAAATAGGGTGTATATTTAGTAAGGAAATAATAAGCCCATTAAACGCAAACAGGGTTTTATTTACAGACTACATATCAAATGTTAGTATATAAATTGATTTGATCATTCCGCACAGAAGAATTGCAAATTTTGCAAACAAAAAATACTTTTGGAGTTAGCGTTCCATGTAAAGTCACCAATAGTATCTTTTACAGAATTGTACGTCTGTATTTGTACGCATGTTCGAAAACGTAGTACCGGTACTTAAAACAACGTCGGCTTTTACACATATTTTACACATATTACGCAACACTTTCCTGACATTAAATATACTGATGAAATGCAGTAACATGATTTTCAATTATTAAGCAATACAGATCGTCTACATACACTATTCAGCGGTGAATTCAAACACATATAGCAATTTTGTTCATTAAAACTTAAAAAAATGTATAACCGTAAACATTTTAATCCAAACATCATCAATATAAATTTAAGTAGCCCCAAAATACGGTTCTAATGGAATGTACAATCCGATTATGGTGTGTTGGAAATGTCAAACTTCGATTGATTTTCTAGCTCTTTTTGGACTGTAGAAATATATTTTAAAATATTAATTGCGCCGTGTTCGAACCAAAACCAATTCAAAACCCGATTAACCCATTTATGCCTAACGTCTAGAAAAAAGCCTTGGCAAACAGCGTAGACTCAGATGAGACGCCGCATGATGCGGCGTCTCATCAGGGTCTGCGCTGTTTGCTTAAAGGAATTTCTTTAAGAAATATTCTAAATATAGAAATAAATATATTAGACATCGATAATTTTGAAAATAAATTGACCCATTTTAGAATGATGGGAGAGTCCACTATGCATAAATGGGTTAATATTTAGATATTTACGTATCTGGAGCTACTGCTATATGATTCTACTTTCTCAAATCGTGTAAATAGGAAGAAATTTTGTCCTTGCTTAATTTCTTAGTGCTCAGAAAGTTGTTATTCTGTTGCTGTGGTGAATTTTAATCAACTGATTAATCAAATTGCAATAAAATCGAATTTAACTTCTCGTCAATTTGAATAACAATGCTATGAGTTTAATATTCAGTTACACGTGTGCGTTAGTTAGAAACTGTCGGACATTGCTGGTAGATTTTCAAATTGTCCGCCGTTTTGTGAATCTACAGCGGACAGATTTGTCCGGCGTCACTGGAGAAGCCGTTCAAAATACATTCCATGCGTTGAAATCCCCTTTTTATGTTTTTCTCGTGCTTTTTTATAACACGAACCTCGTTACGCAGTGGAAGCCTTACATGTATTAGCGGCGATCGACCAATCGGGACACCTCGGACAATTCCGCCATATCGGCGATCGTCTGGTGTAGCCCACTGTCCGATGCGTTCAGATTGGGCGATCGACATGTCAAAATATCACACCGTACTGTTTTACGGACAATCATGACAACTCCGTATATTCCGTTATGCAGCATTATACAATTTACACGGAAATTGACATCGAGTCTCACTCACTCTGAACGTACATTAAATTCTCTTAACTTCGGACGCTTTGTCCGAAAT
This sequence comes from Dreissena polymorpha, assembly GCF_020536995.1. Lineage (NCBI taxonomy): Eukaryota > Metazoa > Mollusca > Bivalvia > Myida > Dreissenidae > Dreissena > Dreissena polymorpha. Next base: position 40,584,265 of record NC_068362.1, on the reverse strand, counting down.
CAATATTAATAAGGATTTTTTTTAGGAGTATATGGAGCAATCACGAATTAAAAACGAAACGCGTTGTGAAAACGCATTGACAGTCCGCACAGGATTATCAGCGACAACAGTTTCCGTTTTTATGGGTTTTTCATTTAAAGGAAGTCTCTCATAAATGAAGATCCATCGTAGGCGGAAAGTGTCGTCCCTGATCAGACTTTGTGGATGGCACAGACTTAAATCGGACAACACTTTATAAAAAGTATTAAGCCCAGTTTTCCAAGATCGAGGCTCATAAAGCTATTGTGCTTCTTCTGATATTGACACAATCCCTTAAGATGCAAAGTGAGACTGCACGATTTTTATATGTGTTAAATTGTAATATATTGATAAAAATATGTTACAATAACACAAAATAGGTAAGAAAAATTATACATTGAAGGCGAAATTCATAAAATGCAGCAAAGACAAATTAGCGCCCCGGGCCGATTGTGACGGAGATATTTCGTACATATTTTCTTACAATAACCGGAGCATTCGTCTTTTTATTAGGATCGGAGTAAGTGTTAGTGTAAGTGTGTCGTATGAATTGATATCGTCGCAGGAAATTAAAATGATCCGTAAAACTAAATTCAGTTTCACATCGCACATGCATACATGCTGGCGAATTCGATTGTACAGACATTTTTGATTTCAGAATTAAATATCTGACTTATTTCGCATTTTTCGACACATGTTAACTTTTATTTTAATTTTTATTGAAATATATGTATAATAAGTTTTTTACACATGTTATATAAATTCATAAATTTTTGACAAAATCGTGCAGTCTCACTTTAACAGGCAGTAATGCGGTACTTATAACTTAAACAGGACACATATTTAGCAGTCCTGTAGTTAGATCAATGCTGACAGCTCTTGCCAAGGTTGGCCTGTCATGAAAACTACGGTATTGTCTAATAAATTGACTTATTGACACGTGAAAACACCGCCAACCCGCACACTTCAGATAGATCGCGTTCGCTACTTGTGATATTAAATTTGCTCAGTAGATCAATCGACGACACACTAACGCTTTTATCTTAAGATAAATAGAAGTTTTAATTTCTAATGAATGCTTATATTGTCGTGTTGAAGTGGGTTATTAGAACTTGGACCATTTGTCACGGGTTTCAAATACACATTTCACTTGTGCATTAAAAGATAAAAGTGAGAAAATTTACAACTTAGGTATACAAAAAAAACTTGAAATGCAACGGTTGGATTAAAAGTGAATTACGATAATATATTTTCGTCAATGGGTCGGAAAAGTTAAGACGAGTGCTAATACACGAGTGGTATTTTAAAACTTTTGTGGTAAACCTATAAAAATGAGCACTTGCAGTTCGAGGATGTCATTTGAAACCGAGGCTAGCGGCGAGGGTATCGAGCGCTACAAATCAGGTAACGGAAGATTTAGGTTTACGTTCATTTATAAAACGTAAGTCTCCGTTTAGCGTAAGCGTTGTTTATCGAAATTATTACAAACTAATCATAAGACATTACGCGCAAGAAATAAATTATAGAAAATAAAAACACATGCATGCTTCTGTTATTTTTTCTGTTATGAGTTGTTTCTTAACTTTGGAATATATGCAAAATACCGACCAGAAAATTTCACTAACAACGTAATAATTCTAATGTTGATTTTTATATTGATTGTTATTATTTGGTCAAAGTTAGTGTACCGCTTTGACATAGGAAAAATATTATCTGATAGAATGTGGTATTTTTGCACACAATTTTTATCGTACTTTTTTACCGGACGTTGTTGTTGTTGCAAATTAAATAATATTTTATTTCAGACTTGTACATGGTATATTTGAGAAATAACAGCGAATATACAATAATATAAATTCAATAAACACAAATTACAGTAACACATGTTTACTTAATCGTTCATTTTGGAACATAGGAACACACTGAGTTCATCATGTGTAATTCTTGAGCTCGGCTGATGTCTATGTGTTTATGTTTGGCTTTGATAAATGTCTTTCGGAAATGTCAATTATTGAATATTTAAATAAGTTGCAAAATGTCTTTATTCCAAACGAAAATATATACTCGCAAATAAATACGTAGTTTGTAAATACAAAGATTGTATCTTTGTTATGGAAGTTGGAACACTACCACTGTGCCTATAGTAAAAAAAAAAATTACGGGACATTTATTTCGTTAATTTTGTAATTGACCGATCAAAGAATTTAACAAAAACACATCGAAAAACGACCTACATAATTTTTCTTTTCAAAAAAATAAAAAAAAAACGAAATCACGTATCAACGAAAATGTCATTTTTGAAAAACCACGATATTTCATGCCGGAACAAAATGATTAAACAGTATAACAGGCAGATCAATATGGCATCGATAGCAGGTTAGCAACTTTATCTGTAGTGACCTGAAATCGAACAATCTTTTTTTGTTCGATTTTTTCTATATTATTATTTTTGTTTTATGAATATTAATTTACATTACCACTCAAAAGCTTTGTTATCTTAACACAAAAAATACTGGACGGTTAATTCGTTTTCTTTTGAAAAAAAACTTATTTAAATAAAAATTAATAGCTCATAAGTACATACGTTTTTTTATATACGAATGCACATGAAGTTGAATGATTTAAAAACACTAAAAAGTAATTGCGCAACCCGCATAGGATGCCATTTATTAGCAATCGAGTGACAACATAATGATTAATTAATCGTTACACGTCCCTCATATTTTAACTTAAAATATTTTAATTGTTCGAAGCGCTTTCAACAACCTCGTACTGGATCATATAATGGCAATTTAAGTTGTTCTGCTGACAGTTGAAGATTACTCGTGTGTTTGTATGCACAGCAACCGCTGAGTAGCCTCGTCCTTTCCAAGACAGTATAGAAAAACGTACATTTACAACCGCCTGCTTATCGCACGAAATAATTCATGGTTGTTAATCGGTCAATAATTCAATGAATACCGTTTAAAGGGGCCTTTTCAGGTTTTGGTAAATTGACAAAATTAAAAAGAAGTTCAGATTTGCAAATGTTTGTTGAAATTATGATATTTGTGTGGAAAAAGTAATACTGAACATCAACCATGCTCTAAAATATCTATTATATGCATCTTTTGACGATTAAAAAACCTAAAATGTATAAAGCGTTGCAACGCGAAACGATTGAATAATTTGGAGAGTTCTGTTGTTATCGTTATATTTTATTAAACTACACGGATTGCGTATATAAAGTATAAAATACATCACAGATTGTATGAGTACAGATGGCCGAGTGGTATAAGCGTTATCCTTTTACTCCAGGGGTCAGTGGATCGAGCCCAGTTGAGGGTCACTTTTTTCTTTGTTTAATTGTTTTCTTGTTTTTTACTTGAGCTTTTTAGATCCGATGAACATTTATCAATATAAAGCATTTAATGAGTAATGAGAAACTGCAATATCTGCCAAAATCTGTGAAAGGGTCACTTTAAAGCGACATAATTTCGCTGCTCACACGATCAGGACAGACGTATATGCTGTTGAAATGAGTACATATGCGTAGAATATTCAAGTAGATTTTGATTGCTTCAGTCTTTAAGAACAAATGTAAAGAAGTATGTCATTGTTACCACATTATCCTCGTAGGAACGTCATTATAATCAATGATGATTATGTGTTCTCATTTTGCCGAAAATATGGTTCTATGAATGTTTGCGATCCTGAAACCCTTACACTTTACCAAAATGTATCCGTTAAACAATGATGCAAACATATTGTAGACTATACACAAACTGTTGTTGTTTTTGCAATATACTGCAAGCACTGCCTGTTGCAAAATATCGTTAACATCGCCTTTAGATTTTCAGAAAGCTCGTGTTTTACGAATATCGCAAGAACTGCCTGTTATCAATTATTTAGAAATTATTTACCGGGTAAGCTGGACCGGAAGGTCATTTCAGCACTACAAAACCTAAGTTGAAACGCCGGATCCTATTAATACCATTTTAATTACATCTGAATTTTTAATAAAGCATTTCGGTGTAAGAAAACACTATGAAATGGCAACAGGAAACGAAATACATACAACTGCAATCGAAATCATAGCATGCTGTAGAATATTGAACATTAAATGTTGAATAATTTCGCAATCAACATTATCTTAAAACTGTCAATCACAGACTGTTATAAATATTGCCTGTTGAAAGCTTTGACAACCTTCTCTTTTATTTTACATCTTTAACCCTTTTTTAACAATACAACTCACTCTTTATCGGTTGCACTTTATTGAACACGATGTCTGCTGCCGAATACATGTATTTATACGTTGCTCTTTATAGAATTTCGGTAACATCGTCTTATGAAGAATATGAACCTCGCTCAAGGAAAACGGGGCTTAATGCTGTGCGTAAAGTTTCGTTTCATGTTCACGTATGCAGTCCGCACGGGCTAATCAGGGGCGACGCTTTCCGAATAAACTTGATTCTCGCTCTAAATAGACTTTCTTTAAGCGCAAAATACCATAAAAGCGGAAGTTTCGTCCCTGATAAGCCTGTGTGGACTGCACATACATTAGGCCCCGTTTTCCAAGAGCGCAGCTCAGTTATCTCAAAACTGTATCTGTGACAGTAATTTACACTGTCGAACGATGTTTATTGCAGATTGTGTGTACCTTGATTGTACATAATGTCGTAACGTCTCCATTTTATTTGAGAGTGATATACGCTGAGCCTTTGTTGCATGTCTTGCGTACGAACGGCTTTCTTATTTAAGATTTCTTACGAAAATCTTAAGAATTATTTAAGCAACGGACGAAATATCTGAAATCCATCTTTTGCATGATGTGTATACCCTGCACTTTCAAAGAATTTCGTAACGTCTGCATGATAATGGAGAGTGTTAAACGCTGATCTCCAGTTGCATGTCTTGCCACACAAATATTGCAGAGCCCCTAGTGAGGATGCATAATGTTTAATTGTTGATATCTTGCAATTTCACATAATGTCGTCAGGTCTCCATGTATTTGAGAAAGTAGTTCATAACTTCTCCATATTGTTTGAAAGTGTTATACGCTGAGCCCAAGTTGCATGTCTTACCCCGAACGTGTGACAGAACCCATAATGAGGATGCAGAATTCGTACATACGTTCACACAATTTCGTAACATCTCCATGTATTTGAAAGTGTAGTTCATACCGTTTCCATATTGTTTGATATTTCTTTACGCTGATACCCAGTTGCTTGTCGTGTACCTTATGTCTTGTACCACGCGTGTTACAGATCCCCAAGTGAGGATGCCTCAGGCCATGAACATGAAGGTGATGAAGGAGAAGGAATTCTCGCCCGTGGGACCGGGTACCATGATCAACCACGTGCTACAGATCAGCGCTGCCACTCGGGAGAGGCGAGTGTTTGTAGAATCTACATTCTGTATGAGCCGCGTTCTGAGAAAACTGGGCTTAATGCATGTGCTTTAAGTATCATCCCAGTTAAGCGTGTGCAGTCCTCACAGGCTAATCAGGGACGAAACTTTCCGCTTTTATTGTTTTTTTAGTTTCAAGAAAGTCCCTCCTTACCGAAATTCAAGTTTAGGCGGAAAGTGTCGTCCCTGATTAGCCTGTGCGGACTTCACAGGCTAATCTGGGATGACACTTTACGCACATGCATTAAGCCCAGTTTTCGCAGAACAAGGCTCGTATGTTGTTTAAAATGGGAATTGAAGTAAAATGATAATTGAAGTAAAGTGGGATTTGAATTAAAAATGGGAATTTAATTAAAATGGAACTGAAAAAAAACGGGATTCAAAGTAGAATGGAAATTGAAGTCCAATGGGAATTGCAGTCAAGTGGGAATGAGAGTAAAACGGGAATGGATGTACAATGGAAATTGGAGTTAAATATGAAATGAGGTTAAATGGGAATTGAAGTCATTGCTACAGTCCCTAAAACTTAAATATTGTGTAGCTTGTGGTTGCATTTGGGATCAGTCGGGTCCAGGTTACTTTTACTAAAATTTAAAAAGGGACAACAAGTAGCTTGGGGGTCATTTTTAGTCCAGTCGGGTTAAAGTCAAGGTCGCTGTTAAATAAATGATAAAACCGTTAATGCTCACTAGGAAAAGTCTCGATTTTTTCTATATACTATATATATCTATATACTATATATACTAACAAGGGATACAACTAGTTCTATCAACTTTGCAATGAAAGCAATTAAAATAACAAAAACGATTTATTTTCTTTATAAATGTTAGCTCAATCCACAATCCAATTGAAAAAATACGAACTGTAACGTAATATTTGATGTGTTTTTTTCATTTTGCGAAAAAGGCAAAAGCTATCAAAATCGACACGGGTTTGCAACACAAGGTAAACAAGTAATACCCCTGTAAAACATCTATAGGCGGCTATTGAAATTTTTTGTATCGTTGATACCATATGCACTATCAAAGTAGCACCCTTGCGAAAAGATCATGCGCGTGTTATTCATGACTAATTGATTTAAACTATATATTTTTAATAATTTACCATCAACTTCAGTAAACTTATCAAAAGTCTACCATAGTTGTTGTTGGTGTTGTTTACAATGATCTCCTATACCCGTTTGAATGTAGTTGTCATACGTAAAGCCGAGAAGCAATATCGTTCGGTGGCGATTTTTTTACAACAATGGCGATTGTAGCTGTCCCGTTTCGACTGAATGTGTGGCTAGTTGTATCCCTTGTTAGTATATGTAGCATAAAGTAAAAAATCGAGACTTTTCCCGGTGTTTATGTTCAGTAATTTGATTTTTGAGGTAATGTGCCTAAATTTTGTATTGAGCTTAGGATTCGATTTTGGGCCAAAAGCTTTAAGGCAAAGGTTATTAAAAAAATGAAAACTCTTTAAACACATTGGCTCGAGTTTTAAAGTTTTTCTTCAACCCTAGTTGCTTGCCTGGCTTTGATTTCATTCGATGCCAGAAGGGTCAATGTCTCTGCGTAAAAACTACTTGAGTTTGCATGTAGGTATTTCGTTAATTTTTTGTCTGAAGACATATAGCTTGAGATTGCACCATTATCTAATTAAAATTATAACAAAAACGGTGGAATTAACCTGGTTTTTTTTCGTTTCCATGTTTGTTTTGTTTCCCAATATAATTGTTCAAATATCAGGTAGCGTATCATTCCAGGTGTTTCATTTAATTACCATAATCAATTATTATGAAGCCCTATCGGAATGTCCGACTTAAATGTTCAAAATTACTATCAATTAAACCTTTAAGGACATCTTAGTATGTTATATTTACAGAAAAACAACTTCATATTCCTTTTTCACAGGGCTAAATTGATCAACAAAACAGAAGAATCAAGACTACTGCGTCTCAAGAATCTAATTGAAAAAGAACGCCGCTTTGCAGGCAACCTGCAAAATCGTGTCATTAGGAAGACTTCGAAGTCATTGACTGAAAGACGCGCACTGCTTGATCTTCTGGAAAACGAATACAAAGTTAAGAACTTTATAACAATGAAGCCGAAGTTCGATCCGGGCTCCATTGATAACGTTGAAGACGCAAGACGTTACGTCATAGAGTCACGTGTCTTCAATTCTGGTTTTAACCTGAAATCTATGAAACCGGAAGTGCGTAGAAAGATTCGAATGTTGGATCCGATTCATAAGTATAAGGTTTATAAGGAAAAACTACTAGCAGATAACTGGCAACAGAATGTTGAAATTAATCGAGCTATTTCAGACTCGACGTTCAACATGATGCTCAGTGACCGGAAACATTGGCGAGAATACAATTTCCCGCCAGGTCATCCGAGATGGCAGAAATCAGAAGAAATTAAAACATCATCGAAAGAAGCCTCGCGATCGCGAAAATCATCCCAAATCCCAGCATTAGTTAACGATGAAATACAGCAGGTACGAGAGGTCAATACAGTTCGGGAAGAGGTTGAGTCAGACCGGACCAAAGAGAAATCAGTCGTCTTAGAACGTCGTCAACTGCTACCGCGGAATCCCAACGCGTTCAGTATGAGCATGCGTAGTCTAGGTCCGGTGTACTTCCAGACGACCGTGTCTACACTACCTGTGCTGCAAAATACATTGTGACCGTTGAAGTAACCTTATTGTGGACATGTCATTTCAACAGATGTATTAGTATTGTTTGTTAATTTAACATATTCGTTAGTGTTGTTTGTTAATTTAACATATTCGTTGAACATATGAGCTTCATTTTGGGAAAATGGGTTTAATGCATGTGCGTTATCCGTACAGACTAATGTGGGACGACACTTTCCGCTTATCTTTTTTTCGTTTAAAGGAAGTATCTGTTAAGCGAAAATCCAGTTTATGCGGAAATTGTCGTCACTGATTAGACTCTGCGGACTGCACATACTAATCTTGGACGACACTTTACGTTCATGCATTAAGCCCACGATCCAAGTACAACGCTCATGTTTTAATGAAGTATGCAGATCTAAAACATTCAATAAAAAGTGCAAATCGCCGCTTTTTTTTTACCGAAAACATCGCTCTAGTCTATGTCGAAGTCACATAAATTACAGTTTAACGCGTGTTTACCCATTACATTATTCAAAACAAAATTACATACACAATACGTAAGTTTACATTGGTTATAATAATGATAATAATATTGTTAATACAAGTGTCATCACCCCCACACCCACTACAAATGGCGCCCATGGTGGGGCCAGACGTGCGACGGAAGGACCAGGTTGGCGGCTGGACCAGGTCTCCGGAAGGCTGCGAGGTTGGAACCACGTTCGTTGAGGACGGGCCCACGCTGTCGGAGCGGTGCTGGATTCGGGAGCACGACAACGCCAAAGAGGCGCGTTGATTTCCGTCCAGCTCCGAGGACCGTTTCGGCAGGACCTCCAGTACTTTCGGCAAGGACAGCTGAATTCCTGTATTAACTTTACACTTTCTCGTAAGAGAAATCCGCGTATTTCGATGTTTTGTTTTTGTGACGTTTGGTTTACACCACATGACTTTTTGTATTTTTTAATTGTGAATGTCGTCACTAGAAATTTACGTAACTTGTTCCTAGTGGACGTTTTGTTTTGTGGATGTGTTAATGAAATTTGTTCCCTTAAACATGTGCGATTGGACTGACCTAGTAAGTCTATTATATCAACTTCTTTTATTTTAATATTTATAGCGCACGTGTGCGTATGTGCAAAAAATAGATTTTTTGGTATTAAATGCAGACATTACGTTCGCAAACATGTTTTGTATTTCAGTTCGGTGTTATTGCAGTCTTTGATGAGAATATTGTATTAATTTAAAAATTTTAAATGTGTTAATTTCCAGTGGTTTGTAAGTTATATCCGTTTGCTAAATACGAGGCTGTTTATTACCGTTGCCATCTAAAAATTGTACGCTGTCGACTAATACTATGACCGATACTGTGATCGGGCACAAATAGAATGAAAAACATCGTGTCATAGAATTTTATTTTTTATTGATTCCACAGATTTGTAGCAGACCGCGCATATGTAAAACTAAGTTTACACACATTACACGTTGCGGTCTTCTTATCCTCAGACCGTGTAAAGTATTCCATACTGCAGAAGGGGCTGGTGGCATTTTCAGATTTGAATTATGATTCCTTGATGATTGTTTAGTTTATATCATATGTTCCTTTTGAGTAATTCACATATTTAAATGTCTGTTCAAACTGTGATCACAAAAACTAAATTATTATTCGCAAGTAAATTGAAGCCCTTAATTGGTACCTAATTGACAAACAACAGTTCGGTCCCTTTCTTATAGTAAGTATATTGCATTGCGCGATTTGAGTAATTCACACATTTTAATGGCTGTACATACTGTCATCACAAAACTTAATTATTATTCGCCAGTCAATTGAAACCGTTAATTGGCACCCCATTGGCGAAAACAGTCGGGGCCTTTCTTAGAGCGTGTATATTGCATTGCGCAATCAACACTGATACGGGCCGCGTTATCAGTTTGACACGAAGAACGTCACGTCAAACATGTTACTCCCAGGTGATTTCGGTTGCTTTTTAGTAAGCGGTTCGCAGGTCATAAAATATTGGTGAAATTACGTTTGGATAAAAATGCGAATATGCGAATATCATTTTTAATATTCGAATGCTGACCATTTAATCGAATATTCGAGTATTCGAATAATTTTGCCATCCCTAGCTTTATTATAGTTTTGTAAGATGTTTTCGTGACCGCTTAATTTCATTCATTTGCCTTAAGGTTTAAACACCGGTTTAAATACAAATTAAAATCGACATGCTGTCGTTAATTTGTGGTATTGACTACTTTTTATTTCCCTTGAATAGTAGTACAATTATAAATATGTGTAGTGTTGTAATAGTTTGGCAAAGTATTTGCAGAAATAGTTTGTTTTAATCGTGACATCAAACGTGTCCTTGTATTGAAGTTTTGGTTTAACGTTCAACAAATGTTGAATTTATTGGGCATATTGGCACATATCAACACATCTTTGACATGATATCTTTAGACATTTTATTTCTAAGTATGTGTCAACAGTCTAGTCTCTTGGTTTGTCATTGATAGTTGAGAAATTCATTTTAAAAGTTCTAAACTTGATGCTGTTTTAATTTAAAATGGTAATGATCATTTTTATGTCTGTGTTTAGGGTGTTTTATGCGTTGTGAAGTGTTGTGTTTGTCAATGTGTTTTATTTACTTTTTGAGGTGCTATTAATCCCAAATTTGACTTGACAACATTTTTCTTGAATGTTTGTTTCATTGCCAGAAATGAATATATGGGTAATTTGTTATTAAAAATTGTTAATGTGGGAGGTCATAATTCCATGTGTGAATGTTGGTTGATTTAAGTATGTTAAATCATGCTTTCAGCTACATACATTTTTATTGTTCTGTAAACATCAGTGCAAACTATGTTTGCGAGAATTTTGAATATTTGTGCATTTTTACACATTTGCATCATAACTAATTGCTTTGTTCATGTGTCATTAAGCATGACCACGTTAACCAGTATTTGGTAATTAACTGCAAGATTATTTAATAAATCCAAATATTTTTGTTCAGTAATAATGCATACATTACGAAAGTTCATTACAGAGACATAAACTGTGTTCTCTATGATGTGATTTCAATGTATTGTGTCTTTGCATATGTGTGCAAATTAACACATTTGCCTTTAAATTGATTTGTACCGGTGCCATTAATAATGATCATGTCAACCACTTTTTGGTAATGTCATTGCAAGATGATTTAAGAAATCCAAATACGTGAATGAGTAATTATGCAAATATTACTTAAATGTGAGGTCTCTTTACAGAGACACATGCTGTATTCTCTATGATGTGTTATTGATGTCTTGTTTTCTTTGCATAGTATTTGAACTTTTGATTGTCTATTTGTCAAATGTTGAGACAATATAGATGTGGTTTAAGTTTAATATAATCGCACGGTTTTAATTGTTTCGAATAGATTTGTGTGTCACGTTTTCTTAATATTTTTACAGGTTGAAACTATTCATTTTAATTTAGCTTCATATTTCTCATACCATAGAAAGTTGAGTAATAATATCTCGAAATAATTGTTTGCTTGCTAAATGATTGTAGCAGGAAAACATGTGCAGCTTTTGTTTTACTATTTTAAATGGACATCAAGGTTAATCTTGTCAATTATGTAACTAATTGATAGGTGTTCGTATATTCTTTAGATTTAGTTAAGTATCACTTAGAGTGTAACTTCAAAATCAATTTCTGATGCTATGTGTTTCATTTTACTTAAACATTTTCAAAAGATCTTTTTCAATTAAGATGTGTTTTGAATGATTACATTTTAAAATTTCTGAAGACATTTAGAAGAGGGGAACCGTGTAGTACAGGTCAATTTGTTATCTCCCTTTTTGTATAATACACATTTTACTTTTTTGTTGAAATTCTGTCATCCCTTTAGTGTTCGTTCACCCATACCTGCTGATGCAAAAGTTGTTATGTCCAATCATAATAATGGATTGATGCGATACGGGGATGCGATATAAGATTTTCATTGGTCATTCAAATGTAGCTGTTGATTTCATTATTGAATTACTGACCGGGCTTGCATCCTCGTGGTTTTATTACAACCAGGTGAGATGTTTAACTGTTTTCATTTATTGAAAATTGTGTATTATTGAGTTGTGAAATGTGTGTGAATTAGTTTAATTATTGTGATTTCATTTTAGTCATATTTCTTAGTATCACTTGTTTTGTTATGTTTCTAAAATTGTGTAATTGTTTTGTTTAAAGGTCTTTGCCGTCATTGACTATATTGGTCGACGTCTACAATAAAATAGAAATAAACCTCCATTGACTTGATTTACCACGTGTCCCCACCCCACCCCACTACATAATGATGATACTACTACTACTACTACTACTACTACTACTACTACTACTACTACTACTACTACTACTACTACTACTACTACTACTACTACTACTACTACTACTACAACTACTACTTCTACTACTACTACTACTACTACTACTACTACTACTACTACTACTACTACTACTACTACTACTACTACTACTACTACTACTACTATTACTACAACTACTACTACTACTACTACTACTTCTACTACTACTACTACTACTACTACTACTACTACTACTACTACTACTACTACTACTACTACTACTACTACTACTACTTCTACTACTATTACTACTACTACTACTACTATTACTACGACTACTTCTACTACTAGTACTACTACTTATAATAATAATAATAGTTATAATCTAATAACCAAGATGCTTGTCAGTAACACTCATGTGCACACACAGTATTTCATCTTCAGATTTACCAAAAAAACACATTTCATAACGCCTTTAAATATTCCTAAGTTTTATCAATGGTCCCTGTAATACACGTTTGCTACACAATCGACCATTCGTCAATAACGCTTTATCCTGATAAAAATACAATATAAGTGGAAACAAGAGGTGTGTGTGAGTTTATGCATTAATTTCTTGCAACCTTTACTCTTTTTTGAGATTGACATCAATCAAGCGATTTACTAACTTTCTTAACTTACCAAAATTATTAAATATTGTCATCTGATAAATTTGTAAAAGGAGACATGATTAAAACGCATGCCCGAACACAACAACAAACGGATTATTTTGATTTAATACACGTAATTAAGACATTAATTTTAGAAAAACAAAATGTTTAACAAAGTCCAATTATCGACGGTAAAAATGTAATATTTGAAAGTACAGAAAAATCACAGGTGGTTAGCGTGTTGCTATGATATTAATTAGTGAAAACATCATTTTGAATGATAAATAATCATATTATAACGATAAATTAACTTTTCTGAAAAAAAAAATCACTATATAAATATATATATTTGATAGTGAATTTTTTTTAAATAAAATTTAATTTTTCGTTATACTATGATTATTTATCATTCAAAATGATGTTTTCACTAATTAATATCATAACCACACGCTAACCACCTGTGAGAAAATTGAGTACTCAAAAGGGGGCTATTTTTTAATCTATCTGTACTCAAATGGATGTCTTCTTCACGACATAAAATAGACGGTGATGCAGTGATTAACTTTGATAATGAACACGCTTGCATTTTATCTGCTAAAAACGATTCGATATTTGTTCCAGTTTATCTGTGTGTCCAGCGTTTATTTGTCCATGTAATTATTGTGTAAATAGTTTGTACTTCCATTTTTTCCGCTAGTATCTCTCAATTATTATGTCAATAGACTATGTATAAGTTTCTTAAGTTACCTCCCTTGCGCGGAACTTTTTTATCCAGATATCACGAGTATCACGTGTACTGTTAATGTACTAGAATAATTTTAATTTAAACTCATAGTCATGTATCTTATCGATTGGATATGAATACTTTTATTTTGCTGACTTATTTGTGAGACAATACCTTCATAAATGGCTCGTCTTTAAACATTCTACTGAAGCTTTCATAACCTATGCCTTTGACTCGGTACAAAAAGAAAACCAATAACAAACATTCAAAATATTCGAAACAAGAAAATGTTGAGTATTACCAAATACTCACCAAATGTATCGTGTTTGGAAAAACTGGGCTAAATGCATGTCCGCAAAGTGTCATTCCACATTAGCCTTTGAAACTCACCCGGGCTCATCAATGATGGCACATTGCGCTTTTATGGATTTTTAGCTCTACTGGCCGAAGGCCGGAAGAGCTTATGTCTGGCGTGGTTTCCGTCGTCCGTGCGTGCGTGCGTTAGACTTGTTCTTGTTTACTCGATAAAGTCCACCGTTTTCATCCGATTCTTTTCAAACTTGTTCAGTGTCTTTATATTAATGAGGACTCGAACCCTGTTGAAAATGGGTTACATCAGAGTAAAATGTCCAGAATTATCTCCCCTTGAATTTGAGAAAATTGTGAAATAAGGCTTGTTTACGCAATAAAGTCCACAGTTTTCATCCAATTATTTCCCAACTTGCACAGTGTCTGTATCTGAATGATGAGTCAAACCCTATTGAAAATGAGCAATATCGAAGTTATAAGTCCAGAAATATCTCCCCCTGAATTTGAAAAACAAATGAAAATGCAGTTTTTTTATGTGATAGTCCATAATTTTCATCCAATTCTTGGCAAACTTGCACAGTGTCTTTGTATCAATGAGGACTCAACCCCTTTTTTAAAAAGAGCAATATCGAAGCAATAAGTTCAGAATTACTTCCCCTTGAATATGAGAAAATTTTGAAATCCCGCTTGTTTTCGCAATTAATTCCACAGTTTTCATCCAATTATCTCAAAATTTGCACAGCATCTTTATATCAATGAGGAATTGAACCCTATTGAATATAGGCAGTATCGGAGAAATACAATATAAGTGGAAACAAGAGGAGAAGAACACAGTAATCTCCCTTTGAATTTGATAAAATTATCCTTGTTTGCGCGATTAAGTACACAGTTTCCATCTTATTATTTCCAAACGTGCACAGTGGAGCAGAAGAGCGATTCAGGCCCTCATGGGCCTCTTGTTTTTGTTTAAAGTCATTCAAAACTAAAATTCTATTTAGGCGGAAAATACATTATATCGAAGGTAGCGATTTCACATTGCAACTACTTCCCCTCGTTCTCAAAGATGTTTGATTTGAAACTAATGCAACGATATTCAAACACGTTCAGACATTCATTCATTGGAGATAGCCACGTGTTCGAATATTATATCACCCATAGGAACAGAAAGAAACTGCTATTGTTGCCTGCCCCCCCATGCTTATTGTTTTTCATCTTACCCGTGTTTTACTTGATACCACCTTCTTCCGTGTAAGTGTTTGAGATTTTTTACGAATGTGTCGCTTTGCTGTAAACTTTACTATACTTCACGTATGTGTACTGTAATATGGACTTCACAATATTCTAAACCTTATTATTACAAGTTGTCTTTTCTTTTCTTGTCTTATTATTATTATTATTATGGCAAGTGCATTTATTGAGTCTTTTCATCTGACATTCGAGCTGTATACTATGTGACAAAAGATATGCAGAAATCTTGCTCTCTCTCTCTCTTTCTTCTAAATTCTGTCGAATCTAGTGTTTCATAATATCGATGCCGCAACTCATTAAAACAGTTTTCACACCTTACCTATGAACGTCGACTAATTAAAGAATTAAATTACATGAAAGGAAGCCGAAACAGATGAAGAATTTGTGTACTTTTATGAGCTTAAACAAACTAATTACTGATTAACAGCACTGAATGACAATTCTATACTTTATTAAGCCGTACAGCTAGACAATCCCCATAGGAAAGGCTAGACGTACAGAGCCGTACGACTAGCCAATACAGGCTAGCCGTACGGGACCGTATGGCTAGCCAATATAGGTTCGAATAGTTATCATAAGGAAATAAAATCATCGTGGTTTTAGTTGTATTCTAGTGTACACCATACATAAAACAACCAAGCATTATAATATTTTTCGGCTATTTATAGACTAAATTATTAACTTATTATTATAGACTAAAGGACTACATGAAAAGATAGCATCGTGGTTTTAGTCGTATTTTACTGAACACATATAAACAACTGTAAGAAGGCATCAAGGCAGCTTTACGTACTCAAAAGGATATGAAAAAATATATGTTAACTAGGAAAGTTAAATATATATGTATAACTCTTTCATTCTATCAAATTTCAACTACTGCCCACTTACTTGGCATTTCTGCAGGAAAGAATATACTAAAAAAATGAGAAAATTCAGGAAAGGGCATTAAGGTTAATATATGATGACTACAATTCAGATTATGAAACTCTATTAACTAAATCTACATAACCTAACCTAAATCTAAGGAGAATTAGAACAATTTAAATTCATAAAATTATTCATAAACAAGGACCAACTTATTTACATGACTGAGTTAATCTAAAATCCCAGTCTTTCAATTTAAGGTATAAAAATGTTGCTACCATCCCACAGGTAAGAACTTCTAGTTATGGCAGCAACTTTTTTCGTTCCTATGCACCCAAACTCTGGAACTCCCTCCCTCAACATCTGAGAGAGGAAGTTAACTACGACCGCTTTAAAAGCTTGATTCGGTCATGAAACGGAGTGATTTGCTCATGTACTTTTTGCCAATAAACCTCTGTGGTCTCATTTTAGTCCTGGACTTCTTCTGATGCAAGTCTTGCATGTATATCGTATTTATTGTGTATTTATTTTGCATTTATTCCTGTAGTTGCTAGTCATAGCATAAGTTATGTCAACATTAGTTCAAAATCCTTTGTGTGTGCATGGAGTTATCCGTATTTCGTATAATTTGCTATATTTGTTCAAACTATGTTGCCTCTTTGTGACATGTGATGTTGTTTTTATGGTGTGAAAGCTGCTGATCAGTTTCCTTCAAATCTGATTCGAGGTGATACGTTTTTGTAACCTAGTTTAAGTGTCGCACTTGTGTGTTCATTTTTCTATGTCAGCTTTTTACCCTTTCTCCTTTTATGTCAGTTTTTAGACCCTGAGGGTCAAGATCAGCAGCTCTCACACAGCTTTTAATCAAACTAATGTATTACCCCCTTTTAGGCTTCAATTGACTTGAGGTTATGCCAGTAGGCCCAGTACCATCTGGGAGCTTTGTCCAAACCAGAGAAGCCGATGATCTCTCCTCTTTTATCTTAGATTTAAGAGCGATTTTCAAGGTTAGGGGTGATCCAGGCCATCGACCCTCTTGTAGAGTCGGTGGGGTGGAGATCCCCGGGCACCCTGGAAGGCTTTGGCAACATTGCTGACCGGGGAAGTCCCGGCTGGTCGACTCCATCGGCCTTGGCGGGTTTGGACGCGGATTCTCGGTGTCGGACGCCTCCCCGATATGGCATCTGATTTTTTAGTATAATCTTTTATGTATGTTTAGACTCACTGTGAGTCTACAATGTGATTCATAAAATAACTTATAATCTGCATTTCCATGTAATTTCTTAACTTTGTGCTCCTATGATTATTTGTTATCCATATATTGTTATGTTTGTGTTTGTTAATTAAGTCGGTCAAAAGCTATTCATAGCTTATGTTTATAATTGTTTGTATATCATACCGGCAATAAATAAATATTGATTTGATTTGAACTGTTATGTTTGTTCTCATGACCAACAATATGTTTTGTTTTACTTTGTGACCTTCTTTTTATTTTCCTCTTCATCCTGATTTCTTCGAAGTTTAGGACATGCTAATTTTAACTATTTAAATGCGAGATCTGGCGCCTATTGTCCTAAACAATAGTGTCCCAGTTTTTTTCGTAGATAATTCTCTTTTCTTTAATTGATTTTCTTTCCGCTAGATGAGAGGATGACCAGTCGAGTGACACGTCTCGCCATGTTGTTTTGATTGTTTATTTGTTGTTGTGTGTCAAGTTGTGTTGTCCGTTTAAACTTTATTGACATTTCGAGAGAAACCATGCTTAGAAGAAACGGAAATATGCCGAAAGTGGTTGGCGGTGTGGTGGCATTTTTTCTTGTTGTTTATCTCGTTTATTCATTGCATGACTTATCGGGACAGTTGAAAAACACAGAACGCACTGCAGAAAGATACCGCAGAGAACAAGAGTCGTTGTCGGCTCAGCTTCAAGGTTCGTATAAGTCTCGTTCTGGCAAAACTGGGCTTAACGCATTAGCTTCAAGTGTCATCCCATATTAGCCAGTGCAGTCTGCACAGGCTAACAAGTAACAACACTTTCCGCCTAAACTGGAATTTTGGTACCTTAGCTTAAGAAGACTTCCTTTAAGCAAAAAATACCATTAAAACCTAATGATGTCTTCTGTAGCATTGGTGTAAAGCCTTCATTTGTTTTTCAAAATGTCAGATTTTTTCATCCTGTAAGATTGTAGTAAGTGTGAATTCGCAGAGTTTGCCACCAGTGTACGGTGTGAGAATGTAAGAGTTTTAGTCAATATAAATTGCCGCCTGAGAGTCTTTTGATGATTTTTGCTTTGGCAGACTCTTGGCGTCAATAGTCCACTCTATCTTTTTAATAGCGAGAGTTCCGACACGAATTTCGGTCGCATCACTCCTAAATTTAAAAACACACATATTTGTGACTTTTATGAAAGAACGTTGCCTAGATAGTATATATTGAGCAAAATATATCGAAATTTACCTGTTAATAAACTATATTTCGAGTTTGTTTCATCCAATATCAATCCTTGTATAGTATTAGTAAAGATTATGTTATCTCCCTTGGTGGAGGTTAAATTCAACTATGTTTGTAACTGAGTTCGAACAAAAAAAGTGTGCAATATACACAAAACAGTAAGAAATGAAATTGGAAATAATAATCATAAGAAGAAAAAGAAGCAAAAGAATAATTATAACTACTATAACTCAAAATATTAGAATCAACAGTAACGAAATACCCCAAAAGTAATAGGTACGAAATAGCTATGGTACGAAATAAGAACAACAACAACAATGCCAAAATGGTTGCCTTTGAGAAAATGATTGTTCAATGTCTATGATTTCGAATGAAATACAGGTAATTTTTGTGATCTTAGTTCATATTTGTCAAACAACCGGTTGATTTGAGATATATACACTTGTAAATACTGTAATTCACATAATAGTATTGTATTTATTTTTCGTTATGGTTTTTACAGACCGGAGTTTCAGCGTTCAGATTTATTCTGACACGAATTATTTCAGCTAGTAAGAGTTTATGATAATTTGAACACAAAACTGGACAGTTAAAAACACATTTTGTGGCATTTCAGTTTCTTGACTTCATTTATAATGTTTCTATCCTCTTAACAGCTTAATGTCATGTTCATCATAACTTCATGTCATGTTCATCATAACTTCATGTCATGTTCATCATAACTTCATGTCCACAACTAAAACATTTGTAACATACAAAAAAATATTTATGTGGCTTTGTCGAGCATTACACATAGCTGGGAAACAACAATTGTGAAAACTTCTGTCTTTTGATGGTGAATTTTAATTATGCCATATTTGAAAAAAAAACACCAAGAGGTGAATCAAACCTATAAGGCTATTATAATCATTTTCAGTATTATATACCACCTGCTGACTGGATCTTAAAGGGATCTTTTCACGCTTTGGTAAATTGACAAAATTGAAAAAAGTTGTAACAGATTCGTAAGTTTTCGTTTTAGTTATGATATTTGTGAGGAAACAGTAATACTGAACATTATCCATGCTCTAATATAGCCATTACATGCATCTTTTGACGATTTTAAAACCTAAAAATTATAAAGCGTTGCAACGCGAAATGATTGAATAATTTGGAGAGTTCTGTTTTTGTCGTTAAATTTTGTGAAACTACGAAGATTGCTTATATAAGGTATAAAATACGTCATGAATGTGTACTCGGCGGAATAGCTCAGTAGGCTAAAGCGTTTTTACTTCAGGACTCTGGCAGGACTCCAGGGGTCACTGGTTCGAAACCTGCTCCGGGCAATGTTCTTTTCCTTTTTTTAATTTTTTTCTTGATTTTTTACTGGAGCTTTTATGATCCAATGTTTACATTTATCAATATAAAGCATTTAATGAATAAGTTTAAAAAATGCCAAAATCTGTGAAAAGGCCCCTTTAAGTCTTTGGTATAGTTTTTTTGCAAACAGTAAGTGAAAAGTCATAACACTGCTCAGTTTAAAATTGTGTGGGAATAATAGATGTTAGAAGGGTATGTACAAACAACTAAAGAGATGGCTTTTAAACTATGACATTAAAGGAAATATTTTAACACTGTCTTGCTGAAATGTGACAGTTGAGAAAAGCAATGTCTAAATTCATTATATTACAATCATTTGATTGAAACTCACCCACTGCTTTTTTCCTTCTTTAGCATGGGCCTTATATACGCCCCTTCACCAAAGAGAAAGACCCCTTTCTTTCAAATGATGCAATTAAAAAATAGCCCTGACATGTGATTGAATTTAAAGGTTAATTGAAGATTACCTCTTATGCGGTATTGTAATGCAGCCTACAGATATGCACAAGTATAAAACAATATCATAAACAATGCAAGCAAAATGTTTATGCCCCACGGATCGATAGATCGGGGGTATATTGTTTTTGGCCTGTCTGTCTGTCGTTCTGTCCCAAAACTTTAAGGTTACAGTAAAGTTTTTGCAATAACTTTTGAAATATTGAACATAGCAACTTGATATTTGACATGCATGTGTATCTCATGGAGCTGCACAATTTGAGAGTGAAAGGTCAAGGTCATCCTACAAGGTCAAAGGTCAAAAATGTAAAACTTTAATATATTAAAGTTTTGCAATAACTTTTGAAATATTGAACATAGCAACTTGATATTTGGCATGCATGTGTATTTCATGGAGCTGCACATTTTGAGTGGTGAAAGGTCAAAGTCATCCTTTAAGGTCAAAGGTCGAAAATTAAAAACTTTAATATAGTAAAGTTTTGCAATAACTTTTGAAATATTGAACATAGCAACTTGATATTTGGCATGCATGTGTATCTCATTGAGCTGCACATTTTGAGTGGTGAAAGGTCAAGGTCATCCTTCAAGGTCAAAGGTCAACAAAAAAAAGCGGTGCATTAGGGGGCATTGTGTTTCTGAAAAACACATCTCTTGTTTTATAAATCAACTACATAAAAAACATTTTGGCCAAACATTTGCCTCCCAAATAAATTTTTTTCCCCAAAGGCAGCCATGACCATTATTGAGCGGCCCTTGATTGTGTGACGTTTTGATCATATTCAGTTGGCATGTTGTCATTCATACATATGTGTGTGCTTTTATTATTCTGTATGTATAATGCATTTTGGTTGATTTAATAGCAATTATATATCAATGAATTCATATGCCATATAATATAACTGCAAAAAAGTCAACCTAAAGTGTTTTTATCTGCTTCTAAACACAATTTTCAGTTGAGTATGGTCATGTTGTGAAGTTAGAAAAGACTCTGCAAACAGACAGGCTTAAGTGTAAGGCTTCGCTTGATGGTAAGGGGCTCTGGCATGGATGTTGAGCATGACGCCCTAGGGAATGTGCAGAATGCAGGCCTGGTACCAGTAGATCAGCAAGAAATAACTACTTCGTTTTTTCCTATCCAAAGTGCCCCGGTCATATTCCCAAATTGGAGATGAATAAATAACACACTAATCTTATAACTGCTGGCTAAAAAAGTGTTTTTGCCAGAATGTCAGGATACAATTTTTATGCTCCCCGAAAATATTTTCTGTAGAGCATATAGTTGCCAGTTTGTAGTTCAGTACTTCCTTACTTCCTTCTTTCCTTCCGTCACACTTTTGCTACCGTTTCTCATACAGCCTTCAAAACTTTAACAATCACTTTCATATTTGGCATGTAGGTGCATTGTATGGACCTCTACCTTTTGTTGAGGTCACTGGGGTCAAGGTCACCGAGGCTAATAATAGACTTCCTTTCGTCACACTTTTGCTACCGTTTCTCATAGCGCCTTCAATACTTTACCAATCGCTTTCATATTTGGCATGTAGGTACCTTGCATGGCCCTCTACCTTTTGATGAGGTTTGAGGTCAGAGCTACAGATAAGCTTTTTAGGGTAATTGGGTAATACCCTTCAAAATAAGAATGAATTGGGTAATGGAAAATGTGATTGGGTATCCAAAAGTATGATACCCGCTCATATTAAAAATACAGGCTTTTTCCGCTCCATTTTGGGAAAACGCCACACTGGAATTTTGGGAATTTCGCGTCGTGAAAACCCCCATTTTGGGAAAAAAATTAATCGCAAAATTGGCTCAATTGGGAAAAATTATCGCATGTAAATTATTTAAAACAGTGTTTCTTATATTTCAAAGAAGCCGTTAACTGGTAAATAACGACTATTTTGATAACTTATTATTAAAATTTTACAAAATATTATGAATATGTGTGATTAGTGCAGGTTTTTTAATCTGAATTTGGGGAAAAGGCTTGGCCTTTTTGAGGTGAAAAAAATCGCGGGAAGCGCCGGATTTTGAGGAAAAAAAGGAAAGTCTTAAATAATCATTAACATATTTTACAGTTCTTAAAACAAAATCAAGGCAACAGATAATTTAATTATGCAATACTTTCTATTTTCTACACCAGATCAGGTCAACTTATATTTTTAAAGGGTAAAAAAAAAAAAAAAAAAAAAAAAAAAATTTTTTTTTTTTTTTTTTTAATTGGGAATTTTTTTTTTCAATTGGGAAAAAAACAACCAGATTTGCATTGGGAATGGGGCCGAATTTCGGACCCGTGGCATAGGGCGGAAAAAGCCTGAAATAATTGGGTATTTGTACCAAAACAAACAATTTAATAGGGTAATGGCAATAAAACATTCATTTAACTTCTCAAAAACTTACCTACATATAGTTGTGTATTCAGTTGAAGAATAGGCTGTTCCATTTTTCTGTGACAAAACAGTCATTTGCTCATTATAACAATTTAACAAACAAAAGCACATTCCTTGTGCAATGTTAAATCACATTCTTTGTGTTGTTTCAACAGTAACTGTTCTTAACTGAATAAAACTAATATTTAACATAATAAACAAGTTGTAGTCAGTAAATCATAGTTATTTTTACACTTTCTTAGCTTTCTTAGCAGTGGCTCAGGGTTTGTATTCGGCGAACAGCCTTCTTTTTCTACGCTTTTTCTGCTGCCAGTGCTTTATACAAGGAGTCATGTCCATGAGGCCTGGGTCTGGTCCCATCATGCAGATAGTGATCAACGTGTTGAGCTTTTCTGCACTCAGAGAGGACCTGTATTTGGTTTTTAGCCTGTTCTGTGTACTAAAACTCCTTTCACATTCAACACTTGTAAGTTCAATGCAGAGAGTCACAGATGCAAGTTTGGCAAAGTTTGGCAGAATGTCATTGTGGAGCAGAATAATACATTTGCACAGATGTTGAGTTGTAACTTTTGAGTATGCACCACAAATCATGCCTCTCAGTCTGGGCCATTCTTGTTTCAATTCCTCAAAATCTATCAACGGTGGTATTTGCTTTTCTACTCGATTTAACCCTTCAATCAGGTTTCCATGTTCAATGGTGACAGTTTTCTCAGTGCCATAGAAGGCTCCTAGGCGCTCAAGTGCTTCATCAGAGTCATTAAAGCTCAACACAGTCATTGGTTCAAAAACTTTTGTCAAGTCATCAAATACATCTGTTTCAGACTTTCTAAATCTAGTTTTCACATTTTTCAAGAGCCTATCAATGTAGCTCAATCTGACATTCTCTATTTCAGAGTTCATAATGGCAGAATATGACAACTTTTCCCCACATAGCAATGCATCACCATTTTGAACAATTATTCTTGTTTTCATTTCCTTCAAAAAGTGTCCATCGTTAGTTTTCATGTCTTTTAGTTTGGCAATGGTGCCATCAACTAATGGCCTAAGTTGACTCAACAGAAAATTTTTCTCCTGCAGTTTACAGCATAGGATTGCAAGTTCAGTGTGTACATCCAAAACGAGTGCTGTAATGAGGGCTACCTTGTACGAGTTAAAATATTTGAAGAGGCCTTTAGCCACAGCATGTTTGTCTTCCGTGCACTGACTCAGTGTAGCAAGAACTGAAGCATAGGACTCATACACAGCCTCCACAGCATTTTTTAGGCCTAGCCATCGAACAGAGAATACCTCCTTTATTGTTAGCTCAGCTTCATCTAAAAGTTTTTGGGCATTTTTAAGTGTTTGTGTTCTAGAACTGGAACCACTAATGAAAACGTACAGTGCACTGAATTTTGTTTTGAACTTATTCATGTAATCATCTTCTTTTATGGCATCAGAACACGCTAAATTCAGCCTGTGAGCAGCACAATGTGTTTGAATGCAAAAAGGAGCGTACTTTGCTTTTAGTTGAACTCCAACACCTGTTTTTTTTTCCCATCATCACTGCTGCACCATCTGTAGACAGGGATGAGCATGATGCAGGTGGAATGTCCAATTCTTCAAGACAATTAACAACACAATTCACAATTGTGTGAGCACATCCATCTTCAATAGGTAAATTGCACAGAAAATGAGTAACTGGTGTGCCATTCATCACATATCGTATGCATACTGACAATCTCTTTTCAACTGTTATGTCTGTGCTTTCATCAAGCATTAATCCATAAAAACAGAGCTTTTAATGTTTTTCACAACATCAGACTTCAAAACATGTGCAATAGATTTTTGAATTTCAGTAATGGTATCCCAACTGAGATTCTTATATTTAATGTCAACACCATTTGATTCCTGTAACTGAAGCAGTCCATTAATTTTGTCTGATGGAATTTCTGATTTGGCTGCAAAATAGACAGTGTTGAACAATTTTGTGTCTTCAGGTGAAACTTTGATCTCGGGCTCCTCGGCCTCACCACAAACACTTGAGCAGTCTATTGGTGCCAGCTTCACTTCAGACTTCACAACATTTCTGTGCTCAATGCTATCATTATGCCTAACGACACTAGATATCTGAATGTTAGGGGATCCGTCATATGCCCAAACACTTGACAATTTCATGGAGTCTTTTTTCTCTTTGCAAAGTTTACAAATAAGTTTAAACGTGCTTCCTGATTCAACAATCTGCAGCCAAGGAAATTTTTCGACCCACTCATCGAATGTTTTTCGAGTTGTTTTTGATCCGGAATGGGCTGGCACTTTCGTTTTGAAAACCCTATCAACAAGTTCATTTATAATACTTTCGCAAATGTCCACTGAACAAAAAATCGAATTGATAAGGTCATTTACAATACCCTTCGCAATTTTTTCGCCATCAAATTCATTAACCACCAAAAAGGAATCAATGCGGGTTTTTTGTATTTTGTGTGGAAGTTTACGTTTTCCTCGAGACGCCATTTTTTTACGCATGTGTTTTCATCTAAATGCTTGGGGAAATACCTTACAATATAAAACAAGCGCTTGTCGATTCAGACTCGAGTCAATACGGCCAACCCAAAACGGGAATTTTCATTACGCATAGACGGCGGCTCAAATTGGGTATCGGCGATTGGTTTTGCGTACCGGTACGCTTAGATTTTGAAAAAATTGCGTATCCACTGTTATTTTATTGCGTATTTACGCAAATACGCAGCTTATCTGTAGCTCTGTTTGAGGTCACTGGGGTCAAGGTGAAGGTCACCGAGGCTAATTGTAGATTTCCTTTTGTCACACTTTTGCTACCGTTTCTCACAGCGCCTTCTATACTTTACCAATCGCTTTCATATTTGGCATGTAGGTACCTTGCATGGCCCTCTATCTTTTGATGAGGTTTAAGGTCACTGGGGTCAAGGTCACCGAGGCTAATTATAGACTTCCTTCTGTCACACTTTTGCTACCGTTTCTCATAGCGCCTTCAATACTTTACCAATCGCTTTCATATTTGGCATGTAGGTACCTTGCATGGACCTCTATCTTTTGATGAGGTTTGAGGTCACTGGGGGTCAAGGTCAAGGTCACCTAGGCTAATAATATACTTTTTCCCTCACACTTTTGTTACAGTTTTTCATAGCACCTTCAATACCTTACCAATCTCTTTCATATTTGGCATGTAGGTACCTTGCATGGACCTCTACCTTTTGTTGAGGTTTGAGGTCACTGGGGTCAAGGTCAGCGAGGCTAAAAATATACTTTTTCCGTCACACTTTTGTTAAGTATTTCATAGCACCTTCAATACTTTACCAATCTCTTTCATATTTGGCATGAAGGTACCTTGCATGAACCTCTACCTTTAATGAGGTTTTAGGTCACTGGGGTCAAGGTTAAGGTCATCGAGGCTAATAATAGATTTTTCCGTCACACTATTGATAGGCCTAAAAAAATAAATGTTGTGGTTCCGGTTACCCGACTCTACCTGGGAAAATGCGCCGATCCTAAAGTTTGTATTGACCGTGCCAACCCTAAACTTTTTTTACCGTTTTCTGGTAGGAAAAATATCAAAGCGATATCGACTTAGCCGAAAATTGTGAGAGCCGCTTAATGATTCTCTGTCAATTTCTTCATGTATCTCTTTACCCACCTAAAGCCCGCCTTAAGGCAGATCGTCGTTATAATTGGCCAATGAGAGCGCACGCTTTGAATGAGCGACAACACTCGTAAGCAGTCATACCTGTACCTGCAGTAAAATCATGCAGACGACGAGTGACGTAATTTTCATACGTGTGTGATTTTATGGCAGTTTGTTGGCTTTGTTATCTAACACACTCATCGGTCCCTACGATGTACACCTCCACGATGAAATCTTGGCCACTTACTTAGAAGACAGATGATGGCAACTGGGTGACATCCTCGTGGATATTGTGCATTTCATGCATAATATGGTCAAAACATTTATTTGACACATAATGCTCTTTAACAAATTATCGTTGAATTAATTACGCACAACTGTAAATGTTTCATTTGATTCTCAAATGAGCATTATTCAATTTGTAATCCGAAACACGCTTCCGAATTTTAATGCTAACGCGACATTAACAAATTCTATCGTAAAATAAACAGTGCTTTATCCTTTGTCTCAATAAAAAGCGCGCGAAAATTATGCAGACATGTAGAACGTTACATGGAAAGTGTGGATGTATTTTGTGTTGTTTAAAAAATGAACATCATATCAGGCGATTTACGCGTGTTCAGTGGAAAAAAACGCCCTGATTGGACGTTATTTCATCATATCTTTAAAAGTAACAAATGCCAAAATTTATTTGATCTCTAGAAAAATGGCGAATGTTTGTGTTTCTTGAAATTCTTAAGCACTTTTATCATATTTACGAGAATTTGCTTTACAACTGGAAAATACGGGATTTTAGGGTAATGAGTTGCGACCGGAAAAGTAGTAAGTATATGCAGTAATAGATAAAAAGTATGGTTGATACAGAATCGATTGAGACGGGGTTATGCGTATCTATGCGGGAAAGGGTAAAACATTTTTTTCAAATGTTGTTATCAATAACGCCATTGCGTTTTTTTCTTGAAGAGTCATATCACACCAAATAACGTCATTACACTCTACAAATTTAATAGAAATAACATATAAAGGGTGCAGCCCATACCCCCCCCCCATCACTGGGTAAGTTTCATGCAATCGTGAGTGGGTGGGGTAAAACAGTGATTTTTTAAACTTTCAATTACGTGATTTAATAACATTGATATATTCTTTAAGCAAGTTGCATTCATTACGTTCATACACCCGTATTAAACTTAGTGTTTTGGCGTAAACCGGAATCGTGGTGGTTGTTCTGTTGGTTTTTAACCAGGTTTTCCGAAGGAAAAAACTGGTTATTAGATTGGCGAATGCGGGCGGGCTGGCTGGCTGGCGGGCTGGCTGGCTGGCGGGCTGGCGGAATAAGCTTGTCCGGGCCATAACTATGTCGTTCATTGTCAGATTTTAAAATCATTTGGCACATTTGTTCACCATCATTGGACGGTGTGTCGCGCGAAATAATTACGTCGATATCTCCAAGGTCAAGGTCACACTTTGAGTTCAAAGGTCAAAAATGGCCATAAATGAGCTTGTCCGAGCCATAACTATGTTGTTCATCGTCAGATTTTAAAATCATTTGGCACATTTGTTCACCATCATTGGACGGTGTGTCGCGCGAAATAATTACGGCGATATCTCCAAGGTCAAGGTCACACTTTGAGTTCAAAGGTCAAAAATGGCCATAAATGAGCTTGTCCTGGCCATAACTATGTCATTCATTGTGAGATTTTAAAATCATTTGGCACATTTGTTCACCATCATGGGACGGTGTGTCCCACGAAAGAATCACGTCAATATCTCCAATGTCAAGGTCGCCACGACTAAAAATAGATTTAAAAAAAAAAAAAACTTACAAAGGGGGTTAATTTTTTTTGGTCATTTCAAAAGTTCAGTTTGAGTTTTTAACCAGGTTTTCCGAAGGAAAAAACTGGTTATTAGATTGGCGAATGCGGGCGGGCTGGCGGAATAAGCTTGTCCAGGCCATAACTATGTCGTTCATTGTCAGATTTTAAAATCATTTGGCACATTTGTTCACCATCATTGGACGGTGTGTCGCGCGAAATAATTACGTCGATATCTCCAAGGTCAAGGTCACACTTTGAGTTCAAAGGTCAAAAATGGCCATAAATGAGCTTGTCCGAGCCATAACTATGTCGTTCATCGTCAGATTTTAAAATCATTTGGCACATTTGTTCACCATCATTGGACGGTGTGTCGCGCGAAATAATTACGTCGATATCTCCAAGGTCAAGGTCACACTTTGAGTTCAAAGGTCAAAAATGGCCATAAATGAGCTTGTCCTGGCCATAACTATGTCATTCATTGTGAGATTTTAAAATCATTTGGCACATTTGTTCACCATCATGGGACGGTGTGTCCCACGAAAGAATCACGTCAATATCTCCAATGTCAAGGTCGCCACGACTAAAAATAGATTTAAAAAAAAAAAAAATCTAAAAAAGGGGGTTAATTTTTTTTGGTCATTTCAAAAGTTCAGTTTGAGTTTTCTCCCTTTATCAGATTTTTTTTTCACAATGAAAACCTGGTTTTGTGACAATTTTGTCCCTTGTTTAACATAGGTTGAATCTCACTTGGCTGGAAAAAAGAGTTGTTAAAATGATAAATATACAAAGAAGATCACTACACAATAATGGAAACACTTTTCTATGGGGTACATAGAGGTTTTATGTGAAAACTATCAGCATAAAATGACTTTCAAAAAAAGGCATCTTGTCTGGAGAAAATTAAAAATAAAAATATAAAAATAAAAATTCGACCTACCCTACCTAGAAATTTTGCCAATGTTACCAGAACCACAACATTATTTTTTTAGGCCTTACTGTTTCTCATAGCACCTTCAATACTTTACCGATCTCTTTCATATTTGGCATGTAGGTACCTTGCATGGACCTTTACCTTTTGATGAGGTTTGAGGTCACTGGGGTCAAGGTCAAGGTCACTGAGGCTAATAATAAATTTTTACATCACACTTTTCTTACAGTTTCTCATAGCACCTTCATTCTTTTACGATCTCTTTCATATTTTTTTATCAGAAATAAGTTCTTCATAATAATTTTTACAGATTAACATTTTCGTGCTAAGAAGGAAAACAGTTCTCAGTGATTCATTTTGAAATCTACATCAATGAGTCTCTGGGACTCACATATTTTTAAACAATGTGTCCAAACTGAAAACAATGGGTCCCAGATTGTGTCTTTGTAAATTTGTTACAAATAATCTACTTAACATGATACACCTTAGCCAGGGGCTCTTTTAAATTATGCAATTTAACAGCTAAACACAGAAATATGTTTATAGCAAGTGAAATCTTTATTTGTTTTACTTTTAATATTTAACAGTGAAACATACAACATCTTAAACAGAGAACTTTTAACATCTTAAACAATAACAATTTGGACTGACTAGACTTTTAATAAATTGGATGATCAGTGTTTATAATTATTTGGTCAAAATTAGCCCTTTCAAACAGTGTGACAAAATACAATTTCTCCTTTGGTCAAAAAGGTTTACAACTTCAATACAGATTTAGTGTAACAACACTCATACTGTATTTAAGGTGTATAGCCTTCTCGTTTGGTTTTTTCTCCAAACAGAGAGAGCTTTTTCCACAAATTCATTCAGGGCAAAATTGCACAACTTCACACTCATGAGTTTGCCTTCTTTCCCTACAGTTAACCTGTTCCTGAATTTGGTCAAGACCTTAATCTGTATAGAAAATCCCCTCCCACATCATCCAGTATGAACAGCAGATGTCTGTGTTGTCATATGTACTTACATTCTAAGTAACATAGGACGGAATACTGTACGACCTGTATCACTATTATGTATGTACCGTATACAAATAAAAGATGCTATTTATTTCAGAAATTGCAAATTTTAATTGTCACTTAAGAAACACCAACACTGCTCAATTAATTCAGAAAAGTATAATAACATCGCTTTACTAAATAAATAATAAGTTTCTGCGCTCACAACAGACGAACGCAAACTGTGTTTTCCGCCGTTTATTCTTCATATGTAAACCACATAGTTTGCATCGAGGCTGTGTTATCGATAAATATCTACACAGCGAGTTTAAATTGTGCAGGATCAATTTCAAAAAGCTTTTTCGGTCGCATTTTCTTTGTTTGCTGGACAGCAAATTAATCGTCCAACGAACTTTTAATAAAACGCTGTAACTGATTGGATAATTGATATATTTCAACCAATCAAATATATGCGTACTACATTCCAATGTAGTAACGTGACTTCCGTTCTACTTTTCAAAACGGTGTTGACATGTGTTTTGCTTCTATCCACGAATCATACTCGGTATCATGTACAACTTTGACCATGTTGAAAATCAGAGTTTTTAAACAATGCGTCCCGAAAACGCACATGTTTGAGAATGATGCGTCCCCAGAAAAAAACGTGCGTTTGGGACGCGGGACGCACGGCAAAATGAATCACTGAGTTCTGGCTTATTTTGTATATTTTGGAAAGAGGCTACTGTGACACCACTATTTCAGGGTGAACATCTATAGACCTATTGCATTTCATAGGCAAAATACAAGCCAATATTTTAAAAAGCTATATTTTTACCGGCTCACTCAGTCTACAAACTTATTGATATGTTATTAAATATGTCAATCATTCCATGAAAGAAAATTACTTGTACAATATACTGTGACATTAGGAAGGCCTTTGACCATGCCTTGCATGTACCATATACTGTGACATTAGGAAGGCCTTTGACTGTGTCTGGCATGTACCATATACTGTGACATTAGGAAGGCCTTTGACCGTGTCTGGCATGTAACATATACTGTGAAATTAGAAAGGCCTTTGACTGTGTCTGGCATGTACCATATACTGTGACATTAGGAAGGCCTTTGACTGTGTCTGGCACGTACCATATACTGTGACATTAGGAAGGCCTTTGACTATGCCTGGCATGTACCATATACTGTGACATTAGGAAGGCCTTTGACCATGCATTGCACGTACCATATACTGTGACATTAGGAAGGCATTTGACCGTGTCTGGCAAGTACTGTATACTGTGACATTAGGAAGGCCTTTGACCATGCCTGGCACATACCATATACTGTGACATTAGGAAGGCCTTTGACCATGCCTTGCACATACCATATACTGTGACATTAGGAAGGCCTTTGACCGTGCCTTGCATGTACCATATACTGTGACATTAGGAAGGCTTTTGACCATGCCTGGCATGTACCATATACTGTGACATTAGGAAGGCCTTTGACCATGCCTGGCATGTACCATATACTGTGACATTAGGAAGGCCTTTGACCATGCCTTGCATGTACCATATACTGTGACATTAGGAAGGATTTGATCATGCCTTGCACATACCAATTATTGTGACATTAGGAAGGCCTTTGACCATGCCTGGCATGTACCATATACTGTGACATTAGGAAGGCCTTTGACCATGTCTGGCACGTACCATATACTGTGACATTAGGAAGGCCTTTGACCATGCCTTGCATGTACCATATACTGTGACATTAGGAAGGCCTTTGACCATGCCTTGCATGTACAATATACTGTGACATTAGGAAGGCCTTTGACCATGCCTTGCATGTACCATATACTGTGACATTAGGAAGGCCTTTGACTGTGTCTGGCATGTACCATATACTGTGACATTAGGAAGGCCTTTGACCGTGTCTGGCATGTACCATATACTGTGAAATTAGGAAGGCCTTTGACCGTGTCTGGCATGTACCATATACTGTGACATTAGGAAGGCCTTTGACTGTGTCTGGCACGTACCATATACTGTGACATTAGGAAGGCCTTTGACTATGCCTGGCATGTACCATATTCTGTGACATTAGGAAGGCCTTTGACCATGCCTTGCACATACCATATACTGTGACATTAGGAAGGCATTTGACCGTGTCTGGCAAGTACTGTATACTGTGACATTAGGAAGGCCTTTGACCATGCCTGGCACATACCATATACTGTGACATTAGGAAGGCCTTTGACCATGCCTTGCACATACCATATACTGTGACATTAGGAAGGCCTTTGACCGTGCCTTGCATGTACCATATACTGTGACATTAGGAAGGCTTTTGACCATGCCTGGCATGTACCATATACTGTGACATTAGGAAGGCCTTTGACCATGCCTGGCATGTACCATATACTGTGACATTAGGAAGGCCTTTGACCATGCCTTGCATGTACCATATACTGTGACATTAGGAAGGATTTGATCATGCCTTGCACATACCAATTACTGTGACATTAGGAAGGCCTTTGACCGTGCCTGGCACGTACTATATACTGTGACATTAGGAAGGCCTTTGACTGTGCCTGGCACTTACCATATACTGTGACGAAGGCCTTTGACCGTGCCTGGCACGTACTATATACTGTGACATTAGGAAGGCCTTTGACTGTGCCTGGCACTTACCATATACTGTGACATTAGGAAGGCCTTTGACCATGCCTGGCACGTACCATATACTGTGACATTAGGAAGGCCTTTGACCTGGCACAAAAGCCTCACATTTATTTTAAGCTAAACAAATTGGAATATGTGGCCATTAATATTATAATAATTAATTGGCAAAATCGTAATTTCTATAACAGAAATGTAAGGTTTTTTATTGGTTATTCCTATCTGCAAGACCATAAATGCTCCGTCCTCTTGACATTTATTATTTTTATTTTACATTAATGATGTATCCGACAATTTATTGAGAATATGGAGACTTTTTGCAGATGACAGATCATAACAGTACTCCAGCTAGGCCTAAATTGAAGGGCGCCACACCCTGCCTTTTGGAACCTCCCCCCTGCCCTTCCAAGGGCCCCCCTGCCCTTTTAAAAAAATAAAATAAAAAAATTATGCATATGATAATAAATAAATCTCTTATTACATTGTTATTAATTTATTCCTCATTATAGACAATATATTTGAATATTTTAATAATAATGGGAATATTATATTCTAACATTTATTAATAACATATAAATTAACGTGCAACAGGAAGCATTTCAGAAACGCCTGCATGCTAGAAAGTGCCCTTTTGACAAAAAAAACTGAGCGTTGAAAGTGCCTTTTTGACAGAAAAAACTACGCATTTAAAGTGCCCTTTTGACAAAAAAGTCCCCCTGCCATTTTGTAAACCTAGCTGGAGCACTGTCATAAGCCATCTCTTCTTACGACATTAACATTATCAAAAGGACATTTAACCCTTTGCATGCTGGGAAATTTGTCGTCTGCTAAAATGTTGTCTGGTGAATTTCTAAAATTAGCATTTTCTTCGATTTTTTTTCAAAGAATACTATCAAAATAGCAAACAGTTTGGATCCTGATGAGACGCCACGTTCTGTGGCGTCTCATCTGGATCCAAACTGTTTGCAAAGGCCTTCAAAATTCGGTTCCAGCACTGTAAGAGTTAATCAAAACCTGTATCAAATCAACATATGGATGAAACATTGGCTTGTTAACTTTCACTCTTCTAAAACTGATTTGGTGTTTTATACCTTATCAAAAATTTAAAATCATCAGAAATTAATATTTGATATTTGAATATTTTAACATTTGTGCAATTGCATAGACATCATGGTCTTACTTTAAGCCTTTCTCACTTAGAAGCAAAGTGAAAATGGCTATGTGCAAACAGCATGAAACCAGAACAGCCTTTGAGTAACTCTCAGTCTGTTCATGTTTTATGCTGTTTGCTGCTCATCAGTATCTAAAGGTTCGCAATGAAGCCTTTAAAACTTAAATCTAGTAAGAAATGTCTTTAATAAAATTTAACTTTCTAAGGGACTACAAATGCGTGAAAATACGTATCTAAGTGGTAAAATATGTATCTAAGTGGTAAAATATGAATCTAAGTGATAAAGGGTTAAATACGTAACTAAGTGAAAAGGGTTAAATGAGGATCGGCCATGGCATCAACACATTCAAAATATAACATCTTCTGCAGCTAAAATATAAGGCAAAAAATATAACATCTTCTGCAGCTAAAATATAAGGCAAAAAATATAACATCTTCTGCAGCTAAAATATAAGGCAAAAAATATAACATCTTCTGCAGCTAAAATATAAGGCAAAAAATATAACATCTTCTGCAGCTAAAATATAAGGCAAAAAATATAACATCTTCTGCAGCTAAAATATAAGGCAAAAAATATAACATCTTCTGCAGCTAAAATATAAGGCACAATGAGGATGTTAAAATACAAATTTAAATGTGAAACTCTCAACCAAATTTATATCTCATATCTAAAAGCCATAAATGAATACGCTTCAATTGTTTGGGACTTTTGAACTGTGAAAAAGAAATGCTTGTTTAGCTAGAATAGTAATAAGTCTAATGCGTTCAGGTGGTTGAAGTAAACTTATTAAGGAAGTAGGGTGGATTTCACTTTGTGATCGTCATGAAATACATAAACTTGTCCCAGTTTTACATAAATTGTTCCCTGCATGGCTTGCAACCTGTCCTTACTCTTCACAAAACAGTGTCCATTATGCTACAGTTATGCAAAGACCAGCAATTTATTCAAACTCTGTTATTAGCTCAGCGTTTTCGGAGAAAACCCGAGGTATTGTCATAGCCAGCTTGTCGTGTTGTCCGATGTCCGCCGTCCGCGTCGTGCTTAAACCATAACATTTTGTTAAGGTTTTGAACATTGGCTCTAAAATCAAATTGCTCCACCTACAACTTTGAAACTTCATAATTATGTAGATGCACCTTGTTGAGTTCTACACACCACACCCATTTTTGGTCACTAGGTCAAATGTCAAGGTCACTGACCTTTAAAAAAATAATAAAAAAAATCAAAAAAAATCTGACAAGCTTTCATTTATTCAAAACTGCACCCGTAGCCGAGCGTGGCACCCGTTATGCGGTGCTCTTGTTCAATCTTCTATTTAACTGTGGGATGACATTGAAATAAGCATTAAATCAACTGAATATCTATCAAGTTTTAAAGGCCATCTTAAACAAATTTTCAAGCCCCCAATAGTGTCACCTTATTTCTTGATTGGCAACTGCTTTTAACAAATACATCATTTAAGAATATAAAAAAATTGCAGCGACTTGTATGCTGATCTATACATTGATCACTTTAGCCTTACATGATAGTGAAACATGTTCATGGGCATGTCCTTATAAAGCCAAGTTTCCACCAAACATATTCCATTGTTTTCTAACATTAGTCTCTTCCATGCTCTTAGTGCCTGTTTATTATTATTTGGTTAACCTGAATGTTCCAACTATAACTATACCTTACTATTAAACGAAATACAATGTTATATAAAAACAGAAACAGTTTAGTTGATAACTTTCTGTTTATTGTCATTGCATTCAGCATGGATTTAAGCTGGCTGTAAAGTGGAGAAATGTTATTAACATGCTGTCAAATCATTTATATTTGTTGGCATGAAATGTTGTGGTTTTCCAAAAAAATGAAAAGAACAAAAATTAATGTCCCACGAATAATACTGATTTTACAGTACTTATTTTGTGTGTGTTAATTTCTAGTAGAGTGAAGTGGTATCCTTTTCAGGTTTAAATACATGTACTTTTCTATTATGCTAGAAGTTGTATGAAAACAATATGTTCAATTTTACTTATTTAATTGATAACCTATTTTTCGTTATAGGTTTGTCTAAATAGTTTTTTGTCTCTAAATCAAAACTTAGGCTCCCATATTGTTATGCAATGCCACCTTAACCCATTCATGCCTAGGGTCCTGAAAAAAGGACATTGCAAACAGCGTAGACCCAGATGAGACGCTGCATAATGCGGTGTCTCATCTGGGTCTGCGCTGTTTGCTTAAAGAAATTTATGTAAGAAATATTCTAAATATAGAAATAAATATACCAGACACCCCTACTTTTGGAAATAAATTGATCCAATTTAGAAGGATGGGAGCGTCCACTAGGCATAAATGGGTTAAACAAAGTCTAATATCTGTAAGATAAGAGTTCTCATACATGCCATAAAAACTGCTGTGAAAAGTGTCAAAAATGTAGGAAAACATTGTTTTAACCCTTTCAGTGCGGGAACCGAATTTTAAAGGCCTGTGCAAACAGTTTGGATCCAGATGAGTCGCAACAGAGCGATTGCTCCCTTGTCAAAAAAATAACCCACTTTCATACCAAAACACACTTAAACCAACATAAAACTGTGTTTTTTCTGAGTTTTTCTCAGCGGAAGTTGGTTTTTGCTATTAAAAGCGAGTTTTATGTGCGCTAAACTGTGCTTAACTGAGTTTAAAGTTGGTTATTTTAAGAAGATGTGTGTTTAAGCGAGTTTTTTCTGTAAGGAGTCAGTTTTTTGTGTGTCAAAAGTGAGCCTTTTTCTTTATGAGTTGGTTTATGTGTGTTTAAGTGTGTCTTTTTGTTTTATATGCGAGTCTTTTACAACAGAAGTTGATCCTTTTTAAACAGAAGTGGGTTTAAGCGAGTTTAAATTGGTCTTTTTGTAAATAATTTGAGAGCTGAAACCAGGCTAAAAGACTCACTTTAACACACTTTTCAATAAGTTGGTATTTTGTTTATAAATAATACTCATCAATCAAACAATAATTCTTCAACTAGGTCTTTGTTTCATGATTATAGCCATATATAATACAAGTCAATTGTAAAGGGGCTTTTTTACAGCTTGTTTGCCATTGTCCCTATTGTAAATGTGTGTGCTCCCCATAATTTTTTAGTGAATATTGGATGAAAATGGCTCTTTCAGAACATCACAGGTTCACAGATGGACAACAAGTATCACTGCCAAAAACTATAAAAATGATAAAACTTAGTTTTATACCTGAAAATGAAAGAGTTTGTGTTTCGCTTTGATTTTTTTCTTTATATTTGTTTTTATAATAAACAATATCTTATGATTGTTTTATGTCTTAAAATTATTTTATTTTTTTAAATTTTAAAACAATCTTATATGATTGTTTATATTTGTTTAAATCAGTATTTACTTGTTAAATCTGCATATTTAAATAATTATGGTATTGGAAACATTATTTTGGAAATAATCTATTAATTTGTGTACATAAGTTATGCAAGATTTTGATATTTTCATATGATACCATTATATCCATTTTCTTAATTTGCAATAAAATAATAAGATGCCAAACATGACCTGTGTTACATAAACAGTCAACAAAATAACAAGACAATACCTAAAAATACCCCTTTTCACACCACTAACAATAAACAGATAACAATCTGTCAGGCATTCAGAGCTTGACAGGGTACTGATTATCAGGGGCAGATAAGGCTACTGATAGGGTTTGCCCAGACATAAGGCTGGAATGAGGTATGACTTTTGATTGGTTCAATTTTTTGCACAGGAAATTATTTGAAAACAACAACTTTTGAAAAACAAGCTGGTTTCAGCAATTGAATTGAGCTTAATTAAATTAACATTAAGACTTATAATTGTTCTGTAAAATGTATTGAAATACTGTCAGCATGAAGTATTGTGTGATGAAAACAATGTGTATTTTACTACAATTTGGAAATCAACAATAAGTTTGTTGGAAAAGAAGTTCAACTGTTTTTTTTTTTTGGAATACTGAAGAAGAGTTTTAACAGGTTTGTATTGTCATTTCTTCATCCTTTTTTTTATTTAGTTTACTGAATTAATTATGATCATTATTATATTTATGTATTGTCACTGGGAAATGTAAATTGATAAGTAAATGTATAATTGCAACTTAAAGGAAAAACAACACGATTTGAAGCAAAAATAGATGAACATACACATGACAAAGTGTAAATGTTGTGTACAGTGAATAATGGTGGTTGTGTTTTATGATTATTGTCATCTTTATTGTTATTTATAGATATTTCTGGTTATTACTGAACATATTTCTTTCCCTCATATTTTAATTTTGAAGGTTAAACTCTTGCCCCAAGAGCAAAAGGGGTAATCATACTACCTGATGTATGGACTTTTACACCAGGCTTTTACCCTGCACGAGCTGGCGAACTTGAGGGGAACTGAAGTGGGCAAACCTCGCCCTGTCCTTGAACAAGAAAGCTGGATTTGTTGAGAGGTAAAACTATACAGGTTATTGCATTTTAAAAGCGTCACAATTCTGACCAATGTGACAAATATTTTTAGAGTTTGAAATGTGATGAAAGTAAATTACAAGCTTTGGAAAATTATCAACTGTAAATATTTTGTCAAAACTCCTTTTCTTTTTTTGGTTTCAGAGTATCATTTAAGCTGAAATCCAGCATGAAACCAGGGAGGTGATGGCCATCACACAGGCCATGTGCCGACCATTCACTTTCCACCAGCTTGTGACTTGCTCCATGAAGGGAGCAAAAACTACAACTGGGTCACCAAGACCAAGCCTCCCCGCCGCTGAGAGAAATGCTATCATTGGTACTTTTTCTTCATCATAAAAATTTAAAGTACCAGTTATCCATATAGAAATTCAATACACATTCTACAAATATTTTTCAGATCACTTACTGTTTACAGTCGCATATTAATGATCATTTTATTACATTTGTGAAAAGGGAGAGCTTTTATAATCCAAGTGACAGTTAACAACAGTGTTTTTTTTTATTCATGAAGACAGGGATTGAAAAACTTTGTCCGTGTCTCTAGTCACTGTCTCCAAGACAATCAGTAATAAACTCATTTGTGTTGACTTCCTTAATATGCAAATATTTAACCTCTTTTTCTGGCTAGAGTATTTTCTATTTAAGAACAGATTTTGTTGTTTTTGTGCATGTTTTTAAAATGAATAGTCTATTATATTTTTTCAGATGTCATAGCCAAAACCTTTGACAAGCCTCTGGTTGATGTTGAAGAAAAGATGAGAGGTTGTTTAAGGCATCTGCGGCTGATGCACAAGTAGACTGAAGTCTTTGTAAATAAAATGTGCTGTTAAAATGATTATTTAACCATTGTTTTCGCTTTGTTATATAGATTTGCACCTGTTTCAACAACATTAACTTATTTTTATGCTCCCGTTAGGGTCTCATATAGCAGTTGAACTGTCCGTCTGTCTGTCTATCCGTCCGAAAACTTTAGCATTGGTCATAACTTTTGCAATATTGAAGAAAGCAACTTGATATTTAGCATTCATGTGTATCCCATTGAGCTGCACATTTTGAGTGGTGCAAGGACATCCTTCAAGGTCAGAGGTCAAAATCCAATGGAAGAAATAAGCAAAGAGAGATAATATCTATACCTGCCAAATGATAAATAGAAATTTTATTTCAAAGCGACGCAGTAGGGGGCATTGTGTTTCTGACAAACACATCTCTTGTTTGTATTTATTTCATACAATCTTACTTTTTTCAGTTCTTTCTTTGTGTTCAATGTTACTTTATAACACTATTATATTTTATTATAACAATGCCATGTCTGTCAAAATAGTTTTATTATGCTGTGTATATGGATATATATGTAAAGTTTTATGTTTTATCGTTTAAAAAAGTAATTAGAATTTAATTTATGATATTTTTGTTCTTATCATAAAAAAGTTTTTCAGTTTTCAAGTGGGTGAAAAGTGGGTTTTTACTGAGCATTTAACAGGTTTTAAAGCAAGTTTTAACTGCGTTTAATCTGTGAAAAGCATACATTTAGCTCACTTAATGCTCAAATAAAAACCCACTTTTAACTCGCTTAAGAACAGGAAAAACCGACTTGATGTGTAGAAGCGGGTGTAAAAGCCAACATAAAGAAGGAAAACACACTTACTTTTAACCAACTTAAGTTGGTAAAACTCGGTTTTAAAGCGTGTTTTAACTGCGTTTAATCTGAGTTAAGCACACATTTAGCTCACTTAACACTCAAACAAAAACCCACTTTTAACTCGCTTAAGAACAGGAAAAACCGACTTGATGTGTAGAAGCGGGTTTAAAAGCCAACATAGAGAAGGAAAACACACTCACTTTTAACCCACTTAAGTTGGTTTAAGTTAGTTTTAGTTGGTTTAAGTTGGTATAAGAAGGTATAAGCGTGTTGGTTTATGTGAGTGAAATCCAGGTTTTACCTACAAAAAACCAAGTCGGTAAGCAAAAAGTGTGTTTAAAAGACACGCTTTAACCCGGTGCCAATACCGCAGGGCTTAACACGGTTTTAACACGGATTAAAACCGGGTTTTGCCCACTTTTTTGACAAGGGCTATTCTGATAGTATTCTTTGAAAAAAATGAAGAAAATGCTTATTTTACAAATTCAGCAGACGACATTTTAGCAGACGACAAATTTCCCAGCATGCAAAGGGTTAAGTGACATGCAGATGACATGTAGAAGTATAGTTGCCCTTAGAATAGAATCATTAACTGAACGCAAATATTTTAACACAAAGCATGATATGCTATTTAAGATCCTGTTGGGTATTGCTGTATAAGTTCTTACTTTATAAATCCTTTTTATGCTTTTTGTTTTAATTACTCTTTATCATTAATATTCGTGGGACATTAATTCTTGTTGCTTTTATGGGTTGACCCATCCACAAATCAAAAACATAAATACATAATATAATGACCGATGCAAATTCCTGTTTTTTCCAAAATCAGAAATCCAAGAATTTTCATAAAAAACTAATGAAATTCCATGCTGACAAATATACATTTGTATATTTTTTTACAGTAGCTGACAAAGCATTGCAGGGATATTAATCCTGTTTGTGACAAAGGTTTACAACAACTCTCATCAGTATACATGTAATAATGTTTTACCATTTAAAATGTATCTCATTTTATAAAACATATGACATTATTCAATGCTCCAGCTAGGATTTGAAAAGGGCAAGGGAGTCTATTTTGTCAAAAGGGCATTTTCGACACAAAGAATTTTGTCAAAAGGGCACTTTCGAGCAAGCAGGCGTATCTGGACAGCTCCCTGTTGCATATTAATTTTTATGTTATTAATAATTGTTAGAATATAGTATTCCCATTATTATCAAACCATGCAAATAAAATGTCTACATAAAGTGGCCCATCAGTTTGTGTGTTAGTTCTTCCGTCTGTACGAGGTTAACCTTAACACATCTAACAAGTATAATGCTTCCTACAAATCTTTGATACTTGCATGGATGATTTCTTTAAACTTAATCAACACACTATCATCACCTGACCTCATTTTAACCTGATATTACCCTTCTTTTGGACTTATTCAGATGGTCCAAATTCTTGGTCATCCCAAACTGTATCGTTCCCTCTAACATCAACATTGCTGCTTCAAACCTTCTGTAATGGATCGGATCTGTACTAGTATGGATATGAACATTATGAAAACACCAACGTCACCTGACTTCATTTTGACCGTGATATTGACCTAAATTTGGACTTGAACTTATTCAGAAGGTCAAAATAATTGGTTACCCCCAAAAATTTGCTCTTTGTGTAACATTCGTACCACTTGCTACAAACTTTTGATACTTGCTTGGATGTTATCTGTAAACGCTTTTAACACACCCACATGACCTGACCTCATTTTGACATTGACATTGACCTTTTGTTGGACTAATTCAAATTTGCTAATAAATCAATACTCACAAGGCTCTCAATGAAGGCATATGCGTTTATCAAACAGAGCATCTGATTTGTTTTCAGAACTGACCAATCAAAAGCAGCATTTAATGTCAACGTGTGATCATGATAAGGTAAGGTGAATAATTAGATTTAAATCTCTCATTTTGACAGGCCTTTTCTACGGGTCGGTCAAATGGACCCATTTCAATAGCAAAATTGTAAATAAATTCCCAATTAAGAAAAAAGTTATAATAAAAAATGTATATATATTTAAGAAAAAAAAGTTTGTAATGATAATTATATCTCAATGTTATTTCAATGACATCTAACAAAGTATATAACTATAATTAATATGATTGTGATCTTATAATTTGAATAACTATAAAGAGTTATATTAAGTATTTTTTTCCCAAATTAGTGGACTTTTCACAAGAAAACATTCTTGATCCTGAAGTTGCATTTTTTTCAAAATGATCAGGATAATATATATAAAATATACCAGTTGTTTATAATAAGATAATATGTATACAGTTATTTATTATAAGTGTAATATGTACAGTTGTTTAGGATAATGTTATATGTATATGGTGATTTATGATAATGTTAATATATGTACATTTGTTTATGGTAAATTAATATGTTCTGTTATTTATGATGTGATAATATGTACAGTTGTTTATGATTAGATAATATGTACAGTTGTTTATGATTAGATAATATGTACAGTTGTTTATGATTAGATAATATGTACAGTTGTTTATGATAATGTTATGTGTACAGTTGTTTTTGGTAATGTAATATGTTCAGTCATTTATGATAAGATAATATGTACAGTTGTTCATGATAAGATAATATATGCAGAAGTTTAGGATAAGATAATATGAGCAGTTGTTTATGATAATGTAATTTAATATATACAGTACAGTTGTTTATGATTATGTTATTTAGTGATTTATGATAATGTAATGTTTGCAGTTGTTTATGATTATGTTATTTAGTGATTTATGATAATGTAATGTTTACAGTTGTTTATGATGATGTAAGATTTGTGCAGTGATTTATGATAAGATGATATGTATACTGTGATTTATGATAATGTTATATGTGATTTACTCTAAGATGATATGTGTGCAGTTATTAATGGTAATGTAATATATGTGTGCAGTGATTTTTGATAATGTAATGTATTACTAATGTTCATAAATGTATACAGTAGTTTATGGTAAGGGATTATGTGCAGTGATTTATGATAAGATTAACAGTACATTATAAAAAAGAAGGTATAACAACTTTTACAGAGGTTTATTATAAAGCTTATAATGGGTTACTATAAGATAGTGTGTATATAGATTGAGGTTGACGGTAAGGTTTACTTTGATACATGTATATATAGATGATAATGTAATGTATGCAGTGGGTTCTTTATGTCTGTGAACATGT
Organism: Dreissena polymorpha; assembly: GCF_020536995.1. Classification (NCBI taxonomy): domain Eukaryota; kingdom Metazoa; phylum Mollusca; class Bivalvia; order Myida; family Dreissenidae; genus Dreissena; species Dreissena polymorpha. The sequence continues at coordinate 40,540,887 of NC_068362.1, read as the reverse complement.
ATGATTTTGTTGTTTGAAATACTACTTTTAGATCTCATTCTGATGTGAGGATGAATACTTGATTTGTTACGTCATAAATTTGATCAGTTGCTTACACTTACTATATAACACCTTGTTATTTCCATTCTTAAGTACCATAAAAATGCATTGTGTTTAATTGAACATTTTCAGATAATATGTGAATGATGCATATGTTAAGTATAAATTTCTTTGATTTTGTAGGAACAGCTGAAAAAAGGCTTGACAGCTCTCCAATCCCAACAGAAAATGCTCAGTGTAAGTTTTATATTTGTATTAAGTGTTGTACATTTATTAAAATAAGCGATACTTAAAGATCATAGAGTTTATATTATGTCACTATAAGTATGTTTCGACTCCCGATTAAGTGTAGATCTATCTATAGAGACTAGATAGATCAACAATCGGTAAGCTTAAAAAGACGCTAAAAAATAGAGAACATAGGTAATAGAGTGATTAGAAAGACAGGTATTTAGCTGGTAATATCACAGCTTTATACTGCATGCACAAATTAACCATGGTATTTACATAATGCTGTAAATAAAATAGTTATATGTATGGGAAATGTGTACAATGTGTACAATAGATCAATTGGATACATATCTGATTACTATGTTTAATAGAAGGATAATTACACTATTACGATGATATATAAGAAGGTTTATGATGATATGCTACTCCCTGCGCTTTATATTAATGTATTTTAGTGAGATTAAAACATTCAATTGGATTTCGTAAGTTTCCTGGGTTTTTTGTTATTGAGATATTGTTTTCGTACACAAGCGAACACCTGTGAGTTTGCTTTCATCAAATGATAATTGACATATAAGGGGTTTGCTTGTTTCCTGAGTTGCTTGGCGTGCCGTAAAATTTGGCTCCTTTTCATGCACGATTATGGCAAGCGGTTCGACGCATAAAAGACAATAAAAGAAACTAGGTTTCTCATGAGAACCTAGGTTCTCAAAATGAGAACCTAGGTTCTCATGAGAACCTAGGTTTTCAAATGAGAACCTAGGTTCTCATGAAAACCAAGGTTCTCATTTAAAAACTTGGGTTCTTGAAGCCATGTGCAATCTTCAAGCGATAACCTAGGTTCTCATGAGAACCTAGGTTTTCAAATGAGAAACTAGGTTCTCATGAGAACCTAGGTTTTCAAATGAGAACCTAGGTTTTCAAATGAGAACCTAGGTTCTCATGAAAACCAAGGTTCTCATTTGAAAACTTGGGTTTTTGAAGCAAGGTGCAATCTTTAAGTGAGAACATAGGTTCTCATTATGAGAAAACATAGGTTCTCATTATGAGAACCTATGTTCTCATGAGAAACCTGCTTTCTTGGGATTATGCGTCAAACTGCAAAAAACAAGGTTTTTCATGAGAACCTAGGTTCTCATGAGAACCTAGGTTTTCAAATGAGAACCTAGGTACTCATTCGAAAACTTGGGTTCTTGAAGCTATGTGCAATCTTCAAGCAAGAACCTAGGTTCTCATGAGAAACCTAGTTTGTTGGGATTATGCGTCAAACCGCTTGCCATACAAGATACCATTTTCAACACAATGGTGTTTGTTTCTTCGTGTCGTATTCTCTTATTCTATGGGTGATATAATCTGGTATACTTTTGTTCAGGAACTGAATGACCTTCTCAGCTGTGTTTTCCATGTTTTTATTTTCACTGTCTTATTCCTTCTATCTTGATGTTGCTTCTTCTACTATATTGATCTATGTCATTAAGTTCTAACTAGTTTGATGTTTCTTGCAGTTTAAGCTGCTTTCTCAGAATTTCAGTTTTATTCTTTTGTTCATCTAGTTCTTTTTATGCCCCCGGATCGAAAGATCGGGGGTATATTGTTTTTGGCCTGTCTGTCTGTCTGTCATTGTGTCAGTCAGTCATTGTATGTGTGTGTCACAAAACTTTAACCTTGGTTAAACTTTTATAACTTTTGCAATATTGAAGATAGCAACTTCATATTTGGCATGCATGTGTATCTCATGGAGCTGCACATTTTGAGTGGTGAAAAGTCAAGGTAAAGGTCATCCTTCAAGGTCAAAGGTCAAATATCATTGCATTTTTCGTTCCTAAACCTTAAACCTTCGTTCAAGTTTGGTCATAACTTTTTTAATATTGAAGATAGCAACTTGAGATTTGGCATGCATGTGTATCTCATAGAGCTGCACATTTTGAGTGGTTAAAGGTCAAGGTCATCGTTCAAGGTCAAAGGTCAAATTTATGGCTTCAAAGCGGCGCAATAGGGGGCATTGTGTTTCTGACAAACACATCTCTTGTTTAATTTATCAATTTGTTTTGCCATTCCAGTGTTTTTTCTTCCTTTTTGAATAGACCACTTTTGATTTTTTTCAAGTCGTATTATTACTGAGCCGAGCATTTCTTCTTTTAATTCAAAAATTGCATAACATTATTTTTGATCAGATCTTTCCATTCTGTGCTGTCTTTAGTAAGAACATTGTTTATACTTTTTATGCCTCCGGATCGATAGATCGGGGGTATATTGTTTTTGTCCTGTCTGTCTGTCTGTCATTCTGTTCCAAAACTTTAACCTTGGTTAAAGTTTGATAACTTTTGCAATATTGAACATACCAACTTGATATTTGCCATGCACGTGTATCTCATGTAGCTGCTCATTTTGAGTGGTGAAAAGTTAAGGTCATCCTTCAAGGTCAAAGGTCATCCTTCAAGGTCAAAGGTCAAGTAGCATTGTATTTTTATTTCGAAAAACTTTAACCTTCGTTAAAGTTTTATCATAATTTTTTGTCCCCTACCGGTTTCACGGAGGGGACTTATGGTTTGCGCTCTAGCTAGCTGTGTGTCTGTCTGTCTTTGAATCTGTCTGTCACACTTTTCTGGCTCCTGCGATAACTTTAAAAGTTTTTAATATTTTTTCATGAAACTTGAAACATGGATAGATGGCAATATGGACATTATGGACGTCATTTCCTTTTGTTCCTACGTCAAAAATTATGGTTGCTATGGCAACAAATAGACTAGAAATACTGCTGAAAATGGTGGTTTTCTGGATCCTGCGATATTTTTAAAAGTTGTTAATATTTTTTCATGAAACTTGCAACATGGATAGATTGCAAAATGGACATTATGCACGCCATTTCATTTTGTTCCTTTGTCAAAAATTGTGGTTGCTATGGCAACCAAAAAAAAATAATTCTGAAAACGGTGGAATTTCTGACAATGGTGGAGCCCGTAGGGGACCATATTGCTTGACAATAGCCTTGTTTAATATTGAACACAGCAACTTCATAACTGGCATGCATGTGTATCTCTTGGAGCTGCACATTTTGAGTGGTGAAAGGTCAAGGTCAAGGTCATCCTTCATGAGAAACCTAGTTTCTTGGGATTATGCGTCGAACCGCTTGCCATACATGATACCATTTTCAACACAATGGTCTTTGTTTTTTCATGTCGTATTCTCTTATTCTATGGGTGATTTCTGGTATACTTTTGTTCAGGAACTGAATGACCTTTTCAGCTGTGTTTTCCATGTATTTATTTTCACTGTCTTGTATTCCTTCTATCTTGATGTTGCTATTGATATCTACTATATTGATCTATGTCATTAAGTTCTAACTCGTTTGATGTTTCTTGCAGTTTAAGCTGCTTTCTCAGAATTTCAGTTTCATTCTTTTGTTCATCTAGTTCTTTTTATGCCCCCGGATCGAAAGATCAGGGGTATATTGTTTTTGGCCTTTCTGTCTGTTTGTCATTGTGTCAGTCAGTCAATATGTGTGTGTCACAAAACTTTAACCTTGGTTAAACTTTTATAACTTTTGCAATATTGAAGATAGCAACTTTATATTTGGCATGCATGTGTATCTCATGGAGCTGCACATTTTGAGTGGTGAAAAGTCGAGATCAAGGTCATCCTTCAAGGTCAAAGGTCAAATATCATTGTGTTTTTTGTTCCTAAAACTTTAACCTTCGTTAAAGTTTTGTCATAACTTTTTTAATATTGAAGATAGCAACTTGAGATTTGGCATGCATGTGTATCTCATAGAGCTGCACATTTTGAGTAGTTAAAGGTCAAGGTCATCATTCAAGGTCAAAGGTCATCGTTCAAGGTCAAAGGTCAAATTTATGGCTTCAAAGCGGCGCAATAGGGGGCATTGTGTTTCTGACAAACACATCTCTTGTTTAATTTATCAATTTATTTTGCCATTCCAGTGTTTTTTCTTCCTTTTTGAATAGACCACTTTTGATTTTTTCAAGTCGTATTATTACTGAGCCGAGCATTTCTTCTTTTAATTCAAAAATTGCATAACATTATTTTTGATCAGATCTTTCCATTCTGTGCTGTCTTTAGTAAGAACATTGTTTAGTTTTATGTATATACTTTTTATGCCTCCGATCGATAGATCGGGGGTATATTGTTTTTGTCCTGTCTGTCTGTCTGTCATTCTGTCCCAAAACTTTAACCTTGGTTAAAGTTTGATAACTTTTGCAATATTGAACATACCAACTTGATATTTACCATGCATGTGTATCTCATGTAGCTGCTCATTTTGAGTGGTGAAAAGTTAAGGTCATCCTTCAAGGTAAAAGGTCATCCTTCAAGGTTAATGGTCAAGTATCATTGTATTTTTATTTCGAAAAAATTTAACCTTCGTTAAAGTTTTATCATAACTTTTTGTCCCCTACCGGTTTCACGGAGGGGACTTATGGTTTACGCTCTGTGTGTCTGTCTGTCTTTGAATCTGTCTGTCACACTTTTCTGGATCCTGCGATAACTTTAAAAGTTTTTAATATTTTTTCATGAAACTTGCAACATGGATAGATGGCAAAATGGACATTATGCACGTCATTTCATTTTGTTCCTATGTAAAAAATTGTGGTTGCTATGGCAACCAAAAAAAATAAATTCTGAAAACGGTGGAATTTCTGACAATGATGGAGCCGGTAGGGGACCATATTGCTTGACAATAGCCTTGTTTAATATTGAACACAGCAACTTCATAACTGGCATGCATGTGTATCTCGTGGAGCTGCACATTTTGAGTGGTGAAAGGTCAAGGTCATCCTTCAAGGTCAAAGGTCAAAATAAAAAAATATATAATTCATTTCTCTATTCAATCTCTTACTTCTGGTGCAGCTGCACATTTTTAGTGGTGAAAGGTCAAGGTCAACCTTCAAGGTCAAATATCAAATGTTTATGCCCCCGGATCGAAAGATCGGGGGTATATTTTTTTTAGCCTGTCTGTCATTGTGTGTGTGTGTGTCCCAAAACTTTAACCAAAACTTTAACCTTCTTCATAACTTTTGCAATATTGAACATAGCAACTTGATATTTGGCATGCATGTGTATCTCATGGAGCTGCACGTTTAAAGTGGTGAAAGGTCAAGGTCATCCTTCAAGATCAAAGGTCAAATATATGGCTTCAAAGCGGCGCAATAGGGGGCATTGTGTTTCTGACAAACACATCTCTTGTTAGCTCTGTCACAATGTCTATATCATTGTGTTCATTTTCTAATCTTCTATTGTCTTGTATTGCTTTCCCTTTGGTTTCTTTTACTTCTGTTTAATCATTGTCACCTTTCAGCTATGCTGCTGTCCGCTTCACTAACGCTACTGATTAAGTCCCTAGTCCTTTTATCGCCTGCCTTTACGCATTCTTTGTCTTCAGATTCCATAAGTTTTCAATGAAATTTATAGTTGATGCGTCATTTCCGTTTTGAGCACTATAGGTCCCAAAAACTCGAGCGTGTGTGGTATGCCTTGTCGTGACATGTAACAAAAAAGGCATTGCCATATCATGTATTATACAGGCCTTCAACCGTTCCTATTTTCCTACTTTTCCCACTTTTTCCTACTTTTTTCAATTCCTTCCTAGTACTTTTTCCTATTTTTGCACTAAAACCTCCTTCTATTCCTACTTTTTGCTGGAGACAAAAAACAACAATTTTTTGTAAGATGTATTTTCAAAATGTCAAAGCTGCAAAACTGGCAAGTTTCTGTTGAGGAAATGTGTGGCAAGTTTCTGTTGAGGAAAGGTGTGGCAAGTTTCTGTTGAGGAAAGGTGTGGCAAGTTTCTGTTGAGGAAAGGTGTGGCAAGTTTCTGTTGAGGAAAGGTGTGGCAAGTTTCTGTTGAGGAAAGATGTGGCAAGTTTCTGTTGAGGAAAGGTGTGGCAAGTTTCTGTTGAGGAAAGGTGTGGCAAGTTTCTGTTGAGGAAAGGTGTGGCAAGTTTCTGTTGAGGTAAGGTGTGGCAAGTTTCTGTTGAGGAAAGGTGTGGCAAGTTTCTGTTGAGGAAAGGTGTGGCAAGTTTCTGTTGAGGAAAGGTGTGGCAAGTTTCTGTTGAGGAAAGGTGTGGCAAGTTTCTGTTGAGGAAAGGTGTGGCAAGTTTCTGTTGAGGAAAGGTGTGGCAAGTTTCTGTTGAGGAAAGGTGTGGCGAGTTTCTGTTGAGGAAAGGTGTGGCAAGTTTCTGTTGAGGAAAGGTGTGGCAAGTTTCTGTTGAGGAAAGGTGTGGCAAGTTTCTGTTGAGGAAAGGTGTGGCAAGTTTCTGTTGAGGAAAGGTGTGGCAAGTTTCTGTTGAGGAAAGGTGCGGCAAGTTTCTGTTGAGGAAAGGTGTGGCAAGTTTCTGTTGAGGAAAGGTGTGGCAAGTTTCTGTTGAGGAAAGGTGTGGCAAGTTTCTGTTGAGGAAAGGTGTGGCAAGTTTCTGTTGAGGAAAGGTGTGGCAAGTTTCTGTTGAGGAAAGGTGTGGCAAGTTTCTGTTGAGGAAAGGTGTGGCAAGTTTCTGTTGAGGAAAGGTGTGGCAAGTTTCTGTTGAGGAAAGGTGTGGCAAGTTTCTGTTGAGGAAAGGTGTGGCAAGTTTCTGTTGAGGAAAGGTGTGGCAAGTTTCTGTTGAGGAAAGGTGTGGCAAGTTTCTGTTGAGGAAAGGTGTGGCAAGTTCCTGTTGAGGAAAGGTGTGGCAAGTTTCTGTTGAGGAAAGGTGTGGCAAGTTTCTGTTGAGGAAAGGTGTGGCAAGTTTCTGTTGAGGACAGGTGTGGCAAGTTTCTGTTGAGGAAAGGTGTGGCAAGTTTCTGTTGAGGACAGGTGTGGCAAGTTTCTGTTGAGGAAAGGTGTGGCAAGTTTCTGTTGAGGACAGGTGTGGCAAGTTTCTGTTGAGGAAAGGTGTGGCAAGCATCTCAAGCCATCTGATGTAAATTGTTGTTTGTAAGGTCAGTATTGGAGTTATTGATTACATAGGACTGTTAGTTGTTATATGGGTACAACTCCAGAAGCATCCAGAAACACTAAATGATATACTAGTATGTAATCCAATGATGCACTGATGAGGGCTTTTGGTTACTTTCAAAAAGACAATTCTAACATCAAATATTCTTAGCAAAAATACAACATGATAAGGGTGGCAACACATTGTGGAAAACTGGGAAAATTATGAGGAAAAAATCCATGCAGAGAAAAATCACGGAATTTCAACATTTTGCAAAAAAACAACAGGACATTAGCAGGGAATTATACCAAACTTGGACTACTGGTATTGTCTCTTCTTGACATTCAACAGATGTAAGTCTTCAAACATCTCTGTTATTGATGCAAGCTGGAACATTTATATTTGCATTTAACCCTTTCAGTGCGGGAACCGAATTTTGAAGGCCTTTGCAAACAGTTTGGATCCTGATGAGACGCCACAGAACGTGGCGTCTCATCAGGATCCAAACTGTTTGCTATTCTGATAGTATTCTTTGAAAAAAATCAAAGAAAATGCTAATTTTAGAAATTCAGCAGACAACATTTTAGCAGAAGACAAATTACCCAGCATGCAAAGGGTTAAATGTAAGAAGTAACAATAAACAAAATATTCCGTGGCCACTATTACGATGCTGTCCATTTAAGTATTAACTGATATTATTAAAACTAATTATGTGTTTGTGTGTTTGTGTGTTTAACATTTGAAAGTAACCAATATTGCAAAGCTATGCCCAGTGCATGATGTTTAAACAAATCATGCCATTTGCTGCAGCTTTATCTGTTTTTCTGTCACTTGCTTGTAACATTATCCTGGTCAATTAGGAGTTGCAATTACTGCATGCTACTAATGTTCAAACAATAATTTTGTCCTAAGATTATTTTTTAAAGAATGCGAAATATAATTTTGGACTTTTTTATATAGTTTAAATAAGGTTTTCATGAACATTATATATGTTATATATATAATATTGATATAACATGCTCTGACTATCCTTCTGGAGTTGACACAACTTATTTTTTTTTGTAAAATATAGTTATTTTGCTAATGTGAACCTAAATGCTTGAGTTCAAACTATTGTATTGCATGTGTTATAATTGAGTTAGCTGGGTGCTGTGAGATGATCTCAATAATGCTAACAACATTATAAAAACGTGTTTCTGTAATTAACTAATAAAATAAAATAAAACAAACATTTTTGGCACCTTTCAACTACAGAAGCTTGGCATGTATCAGCAACTGAGATATCTACAACACATTAGCTTTCTGAATGGTGAGAATAGTCATTTGTAAAGGTAAGAGTTGGTTCACACAGATAAATAAGTTGTGGATATCCTTCCTATTAATCCTACTTTCTTTGTTGATAATCTTCCTACTTTTCCTACTTTTTCTTCAGAAAACCTCCTATTTTTTTCCTAATTTTCTATCGGAATCAGTTGAAGGCCTGTCAGTATATGATATTTAATTCATTGATAAAGTTCTTTTTTCATCAATTTCAATCGAGTGAGAATGGAAATTTATTGTTACCCTGTATTTGATATGTCCATATTAAGCACTTTGAATGTTATAATCCTGGTAATTCTGATTAAAAAAACATGTTTTTCATTCCCGTTTTCATACACAACCACTCTATACCAAGGTCAAGGTCGCATCAGTAAGAATGCTTAGTGAGAATGTGACTGGGTATATACAGTTATAATGCCCAGTGGACGCAATGTATTGACTTATGACTGAGTATTTATGGTAATAGTGCCACATTTGCACAATGTATTGACTTATGACTGAGTATTTACAGTAATAAGGCTGGTGTGCCCAATGCATGATAATAACGTGACTTATGACTTAGTAATTATGGTAATAAAGCCCAGTATATATTGACTTATGACTGGGTTTTTTATGGTAATTATGCCAAGTGTGCACAATGTATGTGCCCAATTCATAATAATATCTTGACTTATGAGTGAGTATTTATGGTAATAAAGCTGAGTGTTCACAAAGAATGATGTCTGTTGTAGAGCCAGCATGAGGACCTGCAGCAGGAGTATTCCAAGCTGAAGAATGACAACGAGAAGGCACAGGAGATGCACAAGAAAGAGGAGGAGGGCAAGGAGTCAGAGTACAGGATGTACAAGCAAACCAAGGAACTGGAAATATCCAGTTTGAAAGGTAATAAGTCCAGGATGTACAAGCAAACCAAGGAACTGGAAATATCCAGTCTGAAAGGTAATAAGTACAAGCAAACAAAGGAACTGGAAATATCCAGTTTGAAAGGTAATTAGTACAGGATGTACAAGCAAACAAGGGAACTGGAAATATCCAGTTTGAAAGGTAATTATTACAGGATGTACAAGCAAACAAAGGAACTGGAAATATACAGTTTGAAAGGTAATAAGTACATGATGTACAAGCAAACCAAGGAACTGGAAGTATCCATTTTGAAAGGTAATTAGTACAGGATGTACAAGCAAACCAAGGAACTGGAAATATCCAGTTTGAAAGGTAATAAGAGCATGATGTACAAGCACACCAAGGAACTGGAAATATCCAGTTTGAAAGGTAATAAGAGCATGATGTACAAGCAAACCAAGGAACTGGAAGTATCCATTTTGAAAGGTAATTAGTAAAGGATTTACAAGCAAACAAAGGAACTGGAAATATCCAGTTTGAATGGTAATTAATTTTGCAATAGTAAGCTTGTTTGAAAGGTAATAAGTACAGGATGTACAAGCAAACAAAGGAACTGGAAATATCCAGTCTGAATGGTAATAAATTTTGCAACATTAAAAATGTTTGAAAGGTAATAAGTACAGGATGTACAAGCAAACCAAGGAACTGGAAATATCAAGTTTAAAAGGTAATTGATTGCACAATAGTAAATATATTAGAAAGGTATATAGTACACAGCGATTTTCCTTGTCCAATTGGGAAAAGTACCCGTACCGGTCCGATTGGGAAAAATTGAGTCGTGAAAACCTCAAAATTGGGAAAAATCGAGTCGTGAAATCCTGAAATTGGGAAAATCGCGTCGTGAAGTTTGGGTCTTATTGAATACATCATACAGTTCATACTTAATTGAACATACCCATTTAAATAATCATTTGCAGGCATGCCTTAATGACCATTAAGTCATAAAGTTTATATAAATAACAAAATATTATAAAGAACACACCAAATCAATTACTAGTTGTTTTAATCTCTTTTAAAGCAATGTCTCTCTCTTTCATTTTTGTGAAAATTTCAACAATCTTTGATGTTTGATCATCACTCAGTTGCTTGCATCCCTCCCTGCACAGCATCATTATTGCTGTCAATGTGTCCTGTGATAGATGGTTCCGATTGGTTTTTTGGCATAATATTTGCTATTATGACTCATTTCAAACTACGATAAGGTTACAAACCGACGTAAAACAGTACGCTGGCTGCCTGGCAAAAGAACCGGAAACAGTAACAACTCTATTGATTGAATGCGCTGAATAATAAAACCCGAAATTAATCGAGCGCGTGGTTACACACAACTATACGATTTTCTTTGTTCGCTCGCCGAAAGTTGTTTTTTTTTACGAAACTTTCAATCGTTTTGAGAAAAAATTCGGACGCTGATTGGGATTTTTCCAGATGCCGATTGGGAATTGGGAATTTTCGCTCGATTGGGAAAGCACCGTTTTGGGAATTTGGGAATTTTCGTTCGATTGGGAAAGTACCGTTTACCGGTACTTTATAAAGAAGGAGGAAAATCGCTGGTACAGAATATACAAGCAAACAAAGGAACTGAAATTTTAAGTTTAAAAGGTAATAATTATGTTCATGATGCCAGAGCAACTGCAATCTCCAATACTCTTATATATTGTGCAAAGTAAGCAATGTGATTATGATATGGAAACTTTATAGAATGAGTAATATAAAATGTACATTAATGAGTTTATTACATTATATCTTTAGTGGTTTATTATGCCTCTCTTCGAAGAAGAAGGGGTATATTGTTTTGCTGGCTGTCTGTCGGTAGACCTGTCAGAGGACCAGTCTGAATGTCAGTAGACCAGTTCGTTTCCGATCAATAACTCGTCAACGAATTGACCGATTGGCTTGATACTTTACATGTGCATTGGCCTTAGTGTGAAATCGTTTCCAATCAATTACTCGTCAACTGATTCACCGATTGGCTTGATAATAAGAAGAAGGGGTATATTGTTTTGCTGGCTGTCTGTCGGTAGACCTGTCGGAGGACCAGTCTGAATGTCGGTAGACCAGTTCGTTTCCAATCAATAACTCGTCAACAAATTCACCGATTGGCTTGATACTTCACGTGTGCATTGGCCTTGGACAGTAGATGACCCCTACAGAAATTTGGGTCACTAGGTCAAAGGTCAAGGTCACTATCACACTTAGTGTGAAAATCATTTCGGAACAATAACTCGTCAACGAATTAAACGATTGGCTTGATATTTCACATGTGCATTTGCCTTGGACAATAGATGACCCCTATTGAAATTTGGTTCACTAGGTCAAAGGTCAAGGTCACTATCACACTAAGAAGGAAAATCATTTCCGATCAATAGCTTTTCAACCAATTGCCTGATTGGCTTGATACTTCACATGTGTATTGGCCTTGGACAGTAGATTACCCCTATAGAAATTGGGGTCACTATGTCAAAGGTCAAGGCCACTGATACACATAAAGAGTAAAATCGTTTCTTATCAATAACTCGTCAACTGATTCAGCGATTGACTTGATACTTAACATGTGCATTGGCCTTGGAAGTAGATGACCCCTATTGAAATTGGGGTTACTAGGTCAAAGGTCATGATCACTGTTACACACTTAGTGTGAAATCGTTTCCCATCAATAACTCGTCAACTAATTCACTGATTGGCTTGATACTTCACATGTGCATTGGCCTAGGACAGTAGATGACCCCTATTGAAATTGGGGTCACTAGGTCAAAGCTCAAGGTCACTATTACACACTAAGTGTGAAATCGTTTCCAATCAATTACTCGTCAACTGATTCACCGATTGGCTTGATAATTCTCATGTGCATTGGCCATGGACTTTAGATGACCCCTATTGAAATTAGGGTCGCGAGGTCAAAGGTCATGGTCATTGGCACAATAAGTGGGAAAAGCGTTTCTGATCAAAAACTCGTCAACGAATCAACTGATTGGCTTGATACTTCCCATGCACATTGGCCTTGGACAGTAGATGACCCCTATCAAAATTTGGGTCCCTAGGTCAAAGGTCAAGGTGACTGTCACAATAAGTGGACAGTATATGACTCCTATTGAAATTGGGGTCACTAGTTCAAAGCCCTGTTTGGAGCGGCATATGTCTCCGACCGCAGAACACTTGTTTGGATGGGTTTGTTTATATTTATTCAAGTACATTATGTCTATTATAGCATATTATAGCATATGAACTATAGCGTGTCTTGTTGCTTAATTATAAATATTAGGGAATATTGCAAAATTAATTGTATGTGTTTTGTTTTCAGACAACGTATCCAACCTAAACCGTGACAAGTCTGAGCTCACACAGCAAGTAGACAACTTAAAAACCCAGCTCCAGAATGCACTGGTAGGTCATGCTGTATTTTACATGGGTTTGTTAAGCGTCATTTATGTGTTCTTGGAGTTTCATTATTCCTATATATGCAAATTGTAGACTGAAGTTTTGTAGTTACTTACTTTGTTTTGTTGTAAGCTTTTTTTGGTTTGTTTGGTATTTGGTTTTGTGGTACAGATTATAACCAGTTTATGTGAACATCAGAAACCATGTTTGGGTCTCATTTGTGTTCTTCGATGTAGATATGTTACAAAATATATCTGTTATTGGCTATCTGTAACATGTAAGTGGTCATTTCATTGGTTGATTTGTGGTCATCTGTTACATGTAAGCCCACATTTCAGTGGTTGTTTTTTCAAACTTCTTCATGTATGCCCTCATTTCATTGATTATTGACCAACTGTTACATGTAAGCCCTCATTTCATTGGTTGATTATTGACCATCTGTGTATGTTAGCATTCATTTCATTGGTTGATTAGTGGCCAATTGTTACATGAAGGCCCTCATTTCATTTATTTACTATTTTTCATCTGTTGCACATAAATCTGCATTTCACTGGTTGATAAGTGGCCAACTTTTACATGTAAGCTTTCATTTCATTGGTTGATTTGTTGTCATCTGTTACATCTAAGCCCTCATTTCATTGGTTGCTTACCTCACTGCCTTCTGCAGAGCTCCATTAAGCAGAACAAACAGACGGTCTCTACCCTTCAGCAGGAGGCAAAACAGTACCAGGTAGATACATGAAGAAGTTGCCTCCCCTTGCTACTTTATTTATTGCAACATGCTGCTGTGTCTGGTTTTCCCATCCTTCTTTGACCCTCTATGCTGGGATAAAACATGCCTGTTAAACTGCATCACTGCAGCGTTTATTTGTATCACTTTCCTCGATTGAATTTAGACAGATATTGATTCCACTTATAGTGTGCAGTGTTTGTTGGTCAAATTAGGTGCACACATTCTGCCCTATTACCATACTAAAAAAGTGTGTATTTGTCACACAAAATTGCCTTAAATTCCGAAAATTTACAGTTTTTATGCCCCCGGTAGGGTGGCATATAGCAGTTGAACTGTCCGTCAGTCAGTGTGTCTGTCCGTCCGTCCGAAAAAAAAAATTTAACATTGGCCATAACTTTTTAAATACAAAGATAGCACCTTGATATTTGGCATGCATGTGTATCTCATGGAGCTGCACATTTTGAGTGGTAAAATTTCAAGGTTTACATCATCCTTCAAGGTCTAGGGTCGAAAAAAACAAAGTCAAGGGAAGTAATAAGCTTTAAATGGACATAGTTAATTGACTTGCCCACGTATATATTTTTGTTACATAAATCAAAGCGGCGCAGTAGGCGGCATTGTGTTTCTGACAAACACATTGTGGTTAAAGGTCAAGGTCATCCTTTACGGTCTACGGTAAAAAATACAGATTAAAGGGAAGTAATAAGCTTTAAAAAGGGAGAAAATTATGAACCTCATATTATATATTTCATTACCAAGAATTGAAGTTCTTTTCACAGTTACTGTACATATTTATTATTTTGATTATTTAAAACCCAAATGATTGATTTTTCAAAGTTTTTTTACAATGATATAATTTCTTTGATGTTCATTACATACCTGTGGACTTATGTCCATAGATACATGATCAACTCTGGCTATGATCTCTTTTAAACGTTGTCAGTGATGGATTGGACAAAATTCAAAATTATTTCAATGCGGCGCAGTAGGGGGCATTGTGTTTCTGACAAACACATCTCGTGTTTCTAATAAATTGCAACATTAATTTCATCTTCTTATCCACCTCTATGAATTGAACCTTTACAATATAATTTTACAAACACTTTAGAATACTTTTAAGCAAAAAAACAACAACAGAATTTCCCAATTTTAGTCAATATTTTTCCCAATCTTAAGGGACCCCATTCCCAAAACTGCATGAATATTCCTTTACCTTTTCTCCTATTTACTCTTTACCCAATTACAGCACTGTTTATTGATAGGTGCTTGATCAATATGTGATTGATAGGTGCTTGATCAATATATGATGTATATCCATATAACACCCTTGTTATGCTTTTATTTTTTTCAGTGAATGTTTGTGCACCAAAAAGAAACAAGATATGCTCAATATTTATCGAGATGTTTATAAATTGCCAAATTTGTTAAAAATGTATTAAGAATATTTTCTGTAATTAAGTGTCCTCTAATGTTTTGAATATATATTGCAATTAAAGATATTGATGAATGTTTTGCTAACATAAATTTGGTAGCATCTGTAACAGCTGAAAAAAGTTAGTGAAAGTGCCTGAATCATTATATAAATGAGCCTTGCTCTGTGAAACAGGGCTTAACCCTTTCAGTGTGGGAACCGAATTTTGAAGGCCTTTTCAAACAGTTTGGATCCAGATGAGACGCCACAGAATGTGGCGTCTCATCAGGATCCAAACTGTTTGCTGTTCTTATAGTATTCTCTGAAAAAAAATCGAAGAAAATGCTAATTTTAGAAATTCAGCAGACAGCATTTTCCACTTGTATGGAATTCTTGGTTTAACCCATTTATGCCTCGTGGACTCTCCCATCCTTCTAAATTGGATCAAGTTATTTCAAAAATTAGGGATGTCTGGTATATTTATTTCTATTTTTAGAATAAAAAAAAAAAATTGTCTTACAGAATTTCGTTTAAGCATCATGCGGCGTCTCATCTGGGTCTACACTGTTTGCAAAGTCCTGTTTTCAGGACCCTAGGCATAAACGGGTTGAAGTAAATCTCTTCTAAACAAATATCCTGTCTAGGAGGAAAGTGTTGTCCCTGATAAGCCTTTGCAGACTGCACAGGCTAATCTGGGACGACACTTTACACACATGCAGTAAGCCCAGTTTTCCCAAAGCAATTAGGGATCAGTAAAAGGCCTGTTAATTTTGGTAGCTTTTCTTTGTGCTGAAAAAATGTATTGAAAGTACCAGAAACATTATATAAATGAGTGTTTGGTCTTGAAAAACTGGGCTTGATGCATGTGCGGAAAGTGTTTTTAGCTCACCTGAGCACAACATGCTCATGGTGAGCTATTGTGATCGCCTTTTGTCCGTCGTGCGTTGTGCGTCATACGTCGTCAACATTTACCTTGTTAACACTCTAGAGGCCACATTTATTGTCCAATCTTCATGAAACTTACTCAGAACATGTGTCCCAATAATATCTTGGACGAGTTCGAAAATGGTTCCGGTTGATTGAAAAACATTGCCGCCAGGGGGCATGGCAGTTTTATATATTGCAAACCTTGTTAACACTCTAGAAGTCACATTTATTGTCCGATCTTCATGAAACTTTTTTAGAACATGTGTCCCAATAATATCTTGGACGAGTTTGAAAATGGTTCCGGTTGGTTGAAAAACATGGCTGCCAGGGGGCGTGGCAGTTTTCCTAATATGGCTATACTAAAACCTTGTTAACACTCTAGAAGTCACATTTTTAGTCCAATCTTCATGAAACTTTGTCAGAACATGTGTGCTAATAATATCTTGGACGAGTTCGAAAATGGTTCCTGTTGGTTGAAAAACATGGCTGCCAGGGGGCGTGGCAGTTTTCCTTATATGGCTTTTGTAAAACCTTGTAAACACTCTAGAAGTCACATTTTTAGTCCAATCTTCATGAAACTTGGTCAAAACATGTGTCCCAATAATATCTTGGACGAGTTCGAAAATGGTTCCAGTTGAATGAAAAACATGGCTGCCATGGGGCAGGGCAGTTTTCCTTATATGGCTTTACTGTATGGTAAAACCTTGTTAACACTCTAGAAGTCACATTTGTGGTCCAATGCTCATGAAACTTGGTCAGAATATTTGAACTAATAATATCTGGGCTAAGTTCAAAAATGGTTGAGATCAGTAAAAAAACATGGCTGCAAGGGGGCGTGGCATTTTACCTTCAATGGCTATTTACTACATAACCTTGTTAACACTCTAGAAGTCACATTTATTATCCAATCTTTATGAAACTTGATCTGAAAATTTGTTCTAACAATAGCTTCAGTGAGTTTGAAAATGGTTATGGTTTGTTGAAAAACATGGCCGCCAGGGGGGGGGGGGTTGTCCTTATATGGCTTTAGTGAAAACTTGTTGACAGTATATTAGCCACATTTATTGGCCAATCTTCATGAAACTTGGCCAGAACATTTGTCCCAATGAAATTTTGCCAGAGATTGAAGCTGGGTCATATGAGCTCAAAAACTAGGTCACAAGGTCAATTATAAAAAAAACATGTTAAAAGTCACTTTTTTGGTCCAAAATAAGTTTCATGAATCAGCTTGCATTTTTTTCAGAATAGTCTAGTTCCTTTGGCTTTCAGGTGAGCGCCTTAGGGCCTGATAGCCCTCTTGTTCCAGATTAGCCTGTGCAGTCCGCGCACGCGAATCAGTGAAAATACTTTCTGCCTTTTTGGAATTGTTTGTTGAAATACAGTCTCTTGTTAATGAAAATCCAGTTTAGGCGAAAATTGGTATTCCTGATTAGTCTGTGGTGACTGCATAGACTAATATGGGACCACACTTAACGCAGGCTAATATGGGACCACACTTAATGCACATGCATTAAGCCCTGTTTTCACAGAGCTCAACTGAAATGTATAGTTTATGTAATCAGTAATTATCTTTATATTAGCTTCCACTTATGTCTTAAGATTTGCATGATAAAGTTTATTTCACACTTTATTGAACTTGAAAGCAAATTTAAGTAATATTAAACCTAATTTTAAAATCAAAAGAGGTTACAGGATACATGAATATTGTTTGGTTTTAGTTGCGAATTCAACAAGATGCTGCGACTATTGACAGAAACCAACAACTTCTTCAATACGCCAAGGTTTTTTTGGTTTATATGTCCTCTGTTACAGCCATGGTGGTAGTTGATTATTTGAACTGCATTCAGGGCAAACAAGGCTTTGTGAATGTGCGTAAAGTGTTGTCCCAGATAAGCTTGTGATGACACTTTACGCACATGCATTAAGTCCAGTTATCCCGGAACAAGAGCAGATTAGGTGACTCAAAGGAACTGTACATTACATTTTCAAAGTGCAAGACGAGGCGAGTGCTCTTATCTTAGGACAGTTCTTGCAGAGTTTAATGATTAAAACATTTAAATGTCAACATGCTTAATCTACTTCGCTGTATTTGCACTTATTGATTCATGGTGCTTTCAATCTAATAAAATTCAACTGTGAAGTAAATATAAGTCAGCCGATGCCATTTCACTAACAGTTTATTATGTAGTATTACAGAGCATAAATACTGTAGGTTTAACAATGGGTCACATATACGCAGTTTCACTTTCCATGCTTAATTTACCATGGTAACCATGGTTACAGTCTGCTTGGTAAATGTTTATACAGGTACAGATGTTGTGGTATATATGTGGTTACAGGCATGTTTACTGACCCCCAAGGTTACTTCTATAAATAATTATGAAAGAGACTTAGATGTCAATGTGATACCCCAAACCCTTTTACTGTCTTTGTCAAATATTTAGGATTATTGAAATCCTAATTACTTTTAATATTGCAAATTTTGTGTCATTGTTTTATTACATTTTGTGTAACCCAGCTGATTTTGGAATATTGCAATGTATTCAGAAAGTTGTGTTCCATTAATCAACTTGCAGTGTTGTTTTTTCATTCAAAATAGGGTCCAGTAATCGGCCCCATTACAAATGAAAAAAAGTATATATTTTTCCCAAATGGGAGCTTAAATTCCCAATGGAAGATTTCAAAAACAATTTTTTTTAGATCTTAACATTTACATTGTCCATGTTACATACAGTGACATGTGCCAGATTATACGCACAAATGAGCTTGGAAGTAGGCAAGCTGGGCAAAATGCATTGTGTGAAAAGTCCATCGGCATCGGCTAATGAGGGACGACACTGACTGCTTTTTATGCCCCCGGATCGATTGATCGAGGGTATATTGTTTTTGGCTGTCCCAAAACTTTACCCTTGGTTAAACTTTAACTTAAACTTATTACTTTTGCAATATTGAAGATAGCAACTTGATATTTGGCATGCATGTGTATCTTATGGAGCTGCACATTTTGAGTGGTGAAAGGTCAAGGTCAAGGTTATCCTTAAAGGTCAAAGGTCAAATACATGGCTTCAAAGTGGCATCAAAACTTTAACCTTGGTCATAACTTTTGCAATATTGAAGAAAGAAACTTGATATTTGGCATGCATGTGTATCTCATGGAGCTGCACATTTTGAGTGGTGAAAAGTCAAAAGTCAAGGTCACCCTTCAAGGTCAAAGGTCAAATATATGGCTTCAAAGCGGCATAATAGGGGGCATTGTGTTTCTGACAAACACATCTCTTGTTTATTAATTTTTATAGTTAAAGGAAAATAAGAGGAAAGTGTCTTCTCTTATAAGCCTTTTTGAATTGCACAGGCTTATCTGGGTAGACACAGGCTTATCTGGGTAGACACAGGCTTATCTGGGTAGACACAGGCTTATCTGGGTAGACACAGGCTTATCTGGGTAGACACAGGCTTATCTGGGTAGACACAGGCTTATCTGGGTAGACACAGGCTTATCTGGGTAGGCACAGGCTTATCTGGGTAGACACAGGCTTATCTGGGTAGACACTTTACACACATGCATTAAGCCCAGTTTTCCTAGAATAATGCCCAAATATAGCTTAATTTTCTGCTTGAACAGCATGTGCGTCATTGGATATTACTTATTTTGAAATCTAAATCTTATTACATTATTTGTTTATTACTTCAACACTTTTCTAAATCTTTCATAAAGAAAATGATACATTTGCATTTGTTATGAAATGTTAAACTTATATTCTCATCATTAGATGTTTTGTGTTTGTTGTTTTTTTTGCCCTGATCATGCTTAACAACAGCTTATTCTGCTGAATGAAACACGTCATACATATTATATTTGTCATAGACATCTTAGATATTTATCCTGTGTAAATATTGTTATTAGTACCTTGGATAAGTTAGTAAATTATTGCATTATTATTACATTTAATAGCATTACTAAAAAACACATGTTGAGTCTTTACAATTTTTTGTCAAAATATTGATATTAATACAATCTAAAACCAGCTAGTTTTAAGGTTTTTTTCAGTATTAATGTCAGCATGTTTCTATGCAGTTGCAATTTCAGGTTATAAACTGGTGTTTACTTCAAACATGTGATTTTACCTTACTTTTTCCTCAAAGTGGGGACATTTTCCCTCAAAGTGGGGACATTTTCCCTCAAAGTGGGAACATTTTCCCTCAAAGTGGGGACATTTTCCCTCAAAGTGGGAACATTTTCCCTCAAAGTGGGAACATTTTCCCTCAAAGTGGGAACATTTTCCCTCAAAGTGGGGACATTTTCCCTCAAAGTAGGAACATTTTCCCTCAAATGGGGACAGCTTCATCTTTACCATGAGTTCATGTGTCTGTTTCAGGACTTGTTACAACAAGCACAAGAACGGCAAAAACAGATTGAGCAGCAGCAATTCTTGCTACAACAGCAGCAACAACTTGCACAGAAGGGGGGTCAGCTGGGTCAGAAACAAGGTTTAGGGTTACGAAATACTGTACTTCACCCAGGAGGTTTGGCTCCAAATAATCCACAAGGGTTTGATGGGTTAGGAAACCAGAATTGGAACCTCCCAAACCAACCAATTGTGGAAGGGGTCAATATGAACCAAGGTCAAGGTGTGGTAAATCAAGGGGCCAATCTTAACCAAGGTCAAGTGAATCAAGGGGCCCAGATGTTTAAAGATGGCTTGCATCAAGCCATGCAACAGGTGAAATGTTTTTATGCAATCATGCAATATATAACAATAAGTAACTGAAAGTATTTTGTATAATATATCTACATCATATGTTGTGTCATTTGAGGAATGTTTTAATGTCATAAATACGTTACCTGCTATCTAATGTATTTCCTTCAAAATAATTAACTGGATACATATGAATCATAATGAATGTTGTTGTTCATTCCAGATGTATGATACTCTTACTTAATTTATTTATTACTTTACTTTACTTTACATAGTCTGCTAAATAACTTGTATTTAGATTGAGGAATTATACTGATATTTTGCATGAAGATAGCTTAATGTGACCAATATGAAGTTGTTTTCACCTTTTGTTGGAGCCTTTGACATGAGGATTTTAAGACAAAAGGGGAATGATATTGTTGTTGATAACCATGATCACATATTTAAAGTCTAATTATACTCCCATTACCATTGGTAATATGGGGGCTATATAGGAGTCACTTTGTCGGTCGGTCCGTTTGTCGGTCGGTCTGTCAGTCTATCTGTCTGTCCCGAAATTTCATCCGATCTTCACCAAACTTGGTCAGAAGTTGTATCTAGATGATGTCTAGGTCAAGTTTGAATATGGGTCATGCCAGGTCAAAAACTAGGCCACGAGGTCACTTAGTGTGTTTCAAACTGAAAGTTTGTCCGGACCATAACTATGTCATTTATTGTTAGGTTTTAAAATCATTTGGTACATTTGTTCATCATCATGGGACTTAATTTAATTTAATTAAAAAAATCCCTATTAGACTCAAATTGGCTAGGAAAACTGAGACTGTGCATGACGGCTGAACTGTCTGAAACTTATAATGTTAAAAAAATAATTGATATATATTTAAGAAAAAGGACAGAGACTTTCAGCTGTGAATATTACATTCATACACACATGTGTATTCATGTAATAAATATCATTACATATAAAAAAAGTGAATTTTTATGTCCCCCACTATAGTAGTGGGGGACATATTGTTTTTGCCCTGTCTGTTTGTCTGTCTGTTGGTCTGTTGGTCTGTCTGTTGGTCTGTTTGCGCCAACTTTAACATTTTGCAATAACTTTTGCTATATTGAAGATAGCAACTTCATATTTGGCATGCATGTGCATCTCATGAAGCTGCACATTTTGAGTGGTGAAAGGTCAAGGTCAAGGTCATCCTTCAAGGTCAGAGGTCAAATATATGTGGCCAAAATCGCTGATTTTATGAATACTTTTGCAATATTGATGATAGCAACTTGATATTTGGCATGCATGTGTATCTCATGGAGCTGCACATTTTAAGTGGTGAAAGTTCAAGGTCAAGGTCATCCTTCAAGGTCAGAGGTCAAATAAATGTGGCCCTAATCGCTTATTTTATAAATACTTTTGCAATATTGAAGATAGCAACTTGATATTTGGCATGCATGTCATGGAGCTGCACATTTTGAGTGGTGAAAGGTCAAGGTCAAGGTCATCCTTCAAGGTCAGAGATCAAATATATGTGGCCCAAATCGCTTATTTTATGAATACTTTTGCAATATTGAAGATAGCAACTTGATATTGGGCATGCATGTGTATCTCATGGAGCTGCACATTTTGAGTGGTGAAAGGTCAAGGTCAAGGTCATCCTTCACAATGTCAAGGTCATCCTACAAGGTCAAACATCATATAGGGGGACATTGTGTTTCACAAACACATCTTGTTATTTTCCCCTTTTCCTAAAAAACAACGCGTTTTTCCCCTTTGGATGGGCCCCGCCACCATTCCCCTATAATTGAAAAAAAACACTGGCATATTAATTCTTAAAAATCGCCAAAAATTAGATTCTCTTGTTTTGTGAAGACAGGATGAAAAATAGTCTGTGTCAATGCGGCATGTGGGGGTATAGGTCACGTCTGTGACAAGGCTCTAGTTTTGTATAAAACATTAATTAAATACATGGCTACACATGCTAAATTACATTAGCTCTTTAGGTAAGTAGTTGGGAACAAATACATAAATGGCTTCACTTTGTCTAATTTTGTGATCCATTTTGAGTCAATGTTTTCCCAAGTAAAATTTACATTGAAATTGAAATAGGGTTAGCTTTAAACAATTATTAGGGGAAAATGTTAGCCTTTTGAGTGGGGAATGTAGCCTCATTTCAGCCTTTAAAAAAAATGCTGATACCTAACTTGGGATTCCATTTGGGAACCATTGGGTCAAGATCAAGGTCACTGTTTCTAAAAATAGAACAACAGGTTCCACTCAGTGGCTTGAGTTTGTATTGATGTATTGTTATCGCTTTCAGTGCTGGAACCGAATTTTGAAGGTCTTTGCAAACAGTTTGGATCCAGATGAGACGCCACAGAACATGGTGTCTCATCAGGATCCAAACTGTTTGCTATTCTGATAGTATTCTTTGAAAAAAATTCGAAGAAAATGCTAATTTTTAGAAATTCAGCAGACAACATTTTAGCAGACGACAAATTTCCCAGCATGCAAAGGGTAAAGCTATCGTGTATGTTGGTAGCTTACATGCTGACCTAGCATGGGAAATCATTTTACTGAAAATATACAAACAAAGTTCTGCTCAATAACTTGAGTTTTGATCGACATATTTTGCTGAAATTGTGTGTGGAGGCAGTTTACATAAAGATCTTGTTTGAGATTGATCAGTAATTTAAATTTCTATCTAACTAAGATGTTGAAAACCTGGCATCATGATGTTGCCCAGGGCTTCTCCTGTTCTTGTGAAGTGGCCTTGGGCCCCAATTTAGTGAAAAAATGAGTCGCAAACTGTTCAAAATTGTGAAAAAAATGAGTCGCAAACTTTCTAAAATTGTGAAAATTTGAGTAGTGAACTTCTTGAAATTGTGAAAATTTGAGTCTTGAACTTTTTGAAATTGTGAAAAACGGCCATTCTCACTGATGGAAAACAAGCCATGTTTCGTGCTCATAACTGCCTTACTGAGAAAATCATTTGTTGTTGATAATCTCTAAGTTTGATACCCTTTGATTGTATTTAGGGCTAGTTGGGTCGATGCTCCTTTTGCTAAAAAATAGGAAAACAGTTTCTGCTCAATAAGAAAAGTTTATTTGCCTACCAATGCTTAGGCTGTTAAAAAAACTATGACAAGGATAATGAGCTTATTGTATGTTGTATATTCATATAATATCTAATCTTATTGAATTCTTACTTGTATTTTGCAGACTCAAGATGAACTAGGGAAGAATAATGATTTGAAAGAGGTTAGTTACCTGAATTCATTAAAGGCTCTATAAAGGTCACAAATCCAATTATTATACATATCAACTGGTCTAATTTTTACCTGATTTCAGTTACTCTTGCATAAAAACTGCTAATAATACAGCTTAGGTACAACGTTGTCAAGAATTATGGAAGATAAACCCGTCTCATAATTGGAAGAAATGTTTACATTTTTGCAACTAACATGATGTGTAGCCTCAGAACGTTGACATATGCTAAAAATAGGCGAAAAAAAATCTATTTTAATTCTATTTTAACAACTTTTTACCAGCAGAAAGTAACTTATTAGATCACTACAAACGTTTTAACCATTTAGAAAAGACCTACTTTGTGAGTGATACCGGAAAACGTTTAAAGTTGTCGTTATATTTTTGGTGACCTGAGTCACTTTCACTTTCTCTTTCGCGAGTAAACAGCAATGTAAATAAACTGATTGTTTGTAAACACAATTGACTTGGAGGACACTTTATTTTGAGCTCAAAACAAGTTGTATTGCTCATTTTTTATGCCCCCCTTCGAAGAAGAGGGGGTATATTGCTTTGCTCATGTCGGTCTGTCGGTCGGTCGGTCTGTCGGTCCGTCCACCAGGTAGTTGTCAGACGATAACTCAAGAACGCTTGGGCCTAGGATCATTAAACTTCATTGGTACATTGATCATGACTCGCAGATGACCCCTATTGATTTTGAGGTCACTAGGTCAAAGGTCAAGGTCACGGTGACCTGAAATAGTAAAATGGTTTTTGAATGATAACTCAAGAACGCATAAGCCTAGGATCATGAAACTTCATGGGTAGATTGATCATGACTTGCAGATGACCCCTATTGATTTTGAGGTCACTAGGTCAAAGGTCAAGGTCACGGTGACCCTAAATAGTAAGATGGTTTCCGGATGATAACTCAAGAACGCATACGCCTAGGATCATGAAACTTCATAGGTAGATTGATCATGACTTGCAGATGACCCCTATTGATTTTGAGGTCACAAGATATATTTTCTTATGTTGCATATAGCTTTAAACACAGAAGATACACAATTTTTAACTAGGCTCTTGAAGAAACACCAGAGTCATTTTATGAATACACTTATTGGTTACCTGTAAGCACCTTGGGGCCTGATAGAAAATGAAAAAGTTTTGTGTAGAAGCGTAATGCGTGACCAGCACCACACGAGTTTGAATGCTTTCTCTAGGACCCTCATATTTCTTTTTTATTCTATCGATGGGGGGTATTTTGTTTTTGGCCTGTCTGTCTGTCTGTCATTGTGTCAGTCATTGTGTGTGTCAAAAAACTTTAACCTTGGTTAAACTTGTATAACTTTTGCAATATTGAAGATAGCAACTTCATATTTGGCATGCAAATTTATCTCATGGAGCTGCGCATTTTGAGTGGTGAAAAGTCAAGGTCAAGGTCATCCTTCAAGGTCAAAGGTCAAATATCATTGTATTTTTTGTTCCTAAAACTTAAACCTTCATTTAAAGCAGGTATGTACGATTTTGTCAAATATTTATGAATTTATATAAACTGTGTAAAAAACTTATTATATATATATATTTCAATATAAATTAAAATAAAAGTTAAGAAGAACATGTGTAAAAGTTAAGAAGAACATGTGTTGAAAAATGTGAAATAAGCCAGATATTAAATTCTGAAATTGAAAACGGCTGTACAGCCGAATTCGCCAGCATGTATACCATACACGTACGATGTGCATCTAAACTTAGTTTAACGGTTTATATGAATTCCTGCAACGATATCTATTCATACGACACACGAACACTATCTCCGATCCTAATACAAAGACGAATGCTTCGGTTATTGTAGGAAATAATGTACGTCACTATCGGCTCAGGGCGCTAATTTGTCTTTGCTGCATTTTATGAAATTCGGCTTTAATGTATAAGTTTTCTTGCCTATTTTGTGTTATTGTAACATATTTTATCAATATATTACAATTAAACACATATAAAAAATCATATATACCCGCTTTAAGTTCGGTCATAACTTTTTGAATATTGAAGATAGCAACTTGATATTTGGAATGCATGTGTATCTCATGGAGCTGCACATTTTTAGTGGCTAAAGGCAGGGATCATATTTTTGTCGGTTTTGTCGGTCCTAGACCGATTGATGTCATGAAAGACCGATTGAAAATCCCAAACAGTCGGTCTGATTCTGTTTGCTAAAATTCCCATGTCATGAAATCGATTACACAGTGCACACCTTAATTACATTCTTATCTCGATTAGGTGTGATAAACTATTTGCTGCAGTCAATATCAATCGATAATTTCACTGGCTTATACCTAGCACAATCGGTCCGTTAGGTGTACTCGTCCAGGATAAAATCTTTGACAGTTTTTTCGGAGATACAAACCTCGATGTTATACTAGTGGAAATTGTGAATTTCATGCATGATACAGTAAACTGTCATATAAACAAAGAAAAAAATCGGATATTCTGCAATAATTGTGGGCGGACCTTATACACTGAAAGCACGTGCTGTTTTAAACAAAATATGCCAATACATTTTCCACCAGCGTAATAATTCGGCAATAAATAAATAAAAGTCGCGGATCTGATCGACAGAACAGCCGAAAGTTATTTTTATGCGCAGAACTTCACATAAAATAGTACACAAGAAAAATAATATACATTGTATAAATCTTCAGTAAAAATCGTGTTAGAATCAAAATAATTTGTGTTCTTTATTGTTTGTTGTTGAATAACCCATGACCGAAAGTTTAGATGCGTGGTTTCAAATCATTTGATCCCTACGCATCTAAACTATCGGCCGTGGGTTATTCGACTACAAACTATAACGTACATGAATTATTTCTTTACTATTTGGTTTTGTTATTGTCAGTAACAAACCTACGCACAGACATTTGTTTGGTTCAATGCATGTTTGTAAGCTATTATCGAGTTGACAACGATTTAAAACATCGGTATAGATTTACACAGACTAATAATATTGACAACGATGAAAAACAGTCAGATAAAACAGCACATGAAACAACCAATGTCAATGAAATAGCAAATGACAAAACAAAATGAGAAAACTCATATGTTCCGTTTAAAAATAATGCCTAAGGGAATTTAACTTGTACATTTATTATACCATGTATAATCTTCATGAATAGCAAAATCAATGGTATATATTTTAACGTTATTTGTCATGATTTTGGATATAAATTTTCGGACACTTTTTCTCCATTTAAATCCGGACTGATTGATGTAGCGGGAAAATATGATCCCTGGCTAAAGGTGAAGGTCAAGGTCATCGTTCAAGGTCAAAGGTCAAATTTATGGCTTCACAGCGGCGCAATAGGGGGCATTGTGTTTCTGACAAACACATCTCTTGTTTTCTGATTTAAATGTGTGTAATAGAGACAGAGCATGGACCAAGATTAATCTCTGACTGATGTATCTCCAGGCGCCAGGACTGCAGTCCATACCAGACCTATAGATAAATCTCTGATTGATGTATCTCCAGGCGCCCGGTCTGCAGTCCATACTAGACCTATAGATTAATTTCTGATGTATCTCCAGGCGCCCGGTCTGCAGTCCATACTAGACCTATAGATTAATTTCTGATGTATCTCCAGTCGCCAGGTCTGCAGTCCATACTAGACCTATAGATTAATCTCTGATGTATCTCCAGGCGCCCGGTCTGCAGTCCATACTAGACCTATAGATTAATCTCTGATGTATCTCCAGGCGCCAGGTCTGCAGTCCATACTAGACCTATAGATTAATCTCTGATGTATCTCCAGGCGCCCGGTCTGCAGTCCATACTAGACCTATAGATTAATCTCTGATGTATCTCCAGGCGCCCGGTCTGCAGTCCATACTAGACCTATAGATTAATCTCTGACTGATGTATCTCTAGGCGCCAGGACTGCAGTCCATACTAGACCTATAGATTAATCTCTGATGTATCTCCAGGCGCCCGGTCTGCAGTCCATACTAGACCTATAGATTAATCTCTGACTGATGTATCTCTAGGCGCCCGGTCTGCAGTCCATACTAGACCTATAGATTAATCTCTGATGTATCTCCAGTCGCCAGGTCTGCAGTCCATACTAGACCTATAGATTAATCTCTGATGTATCTCCAGGCGCCCTGTCTGCAGTCCATACTAGACCTATAGATTAATCTCTGATGTATCTCCAGGTGCCCGGTCTGCAGTCCATACTAGACCTATAGATTAATCTCTGATGTATCTCCAGTCGCCCGGTCTGCAGTCAATACTAGACCTATAGATTAATCTCTGACTGATGTATCTCTAGGCGCCAGGTCTGCAGTTCATACTAGACCTATAGATTAATCTCTTACTGCTGTATCTCCAGGCGCCAAGACTGCAGTCCGTACCAGACCTATAGATTAATCCCTGATTGATGTATCTCCAGGCACCAGGACTGCAGTCCATACTAGACCTATAGATTAATCTCTGATGTATCTCCAGGCGCCCTGTCTGCAGTCCATACTAGACCTATAGATTAATCTCTGATGTATCTCCAGGCGCCCTGTCTGCAGTCCATACTAGACCTATAGATTAATCTCTGATGTATCTCCAGTCGCCAGGTCTGCAGTCCATACTAGACCTATAGATTAATCTCTGATGTATCTCCAGGCGCCCGGTCTGCAGTCCATACTAGACAGCCTGAGGACAAAGGCCCGCCCCGTGGACCACGGACTGCTGGAGCAACAACAACAACAGCACCAGATGGTGCCCCCAAACAAGATGGCCGACAAGGAGGACAACTACATTAGTAGGGACAAGCTTGGCAGTCAGGGGAAACCTGGGCCCCAAGGGGTAAGTCCTTAAATTATCATACTCTAAATTAAAACATCATTATTTGTTGGACATGAATTTTCTTTGATTTTTGTGGTTGAATCGCACCAAGAATTTAATACTAACACATCGGAAAATGAGCAATTTTAAGTCCTCTATAATTCACCAAAATCAGAAATCCATGAATTTTATGTGTGAACTTAATAAACACATATCTTAAAACCAAAACATTTCATGCTGATCAACATAAACGCTTTTACATTGCATAGAAAGAACATGAATACCAATCACCAAATAATTATTTTAAGTCTGATTTAAATCAAGTTTTTGTATTTTGGTTGGTAAGATAACCTTCAAAAAGGATTTTGAAAAATCACGAAATTGCATGCCAGCGAATATAACTGAGCTTCCCTGTGTGGAAAGGGGATTTAATGCATGTGCATAAATGGTTGTCCCAGTTTAGCCTGTGTAGTCTGCACAGGCTAATCAGAGACAACACTTTCCGCTTTTATGATATTGTCTGTTTAAAGAAAGTCTCTTCTTAGCAAAGTTCCAGTTTATGCGGAAAGTGTCGTCCCTGATTAGCTTGTGTGGATCGCAATGGCTCATCTTGGACAACACTTTACGCACATGCATTAAACCCCTTTATCACAGAGCACGGCCCAAGTGTTTAACAGCGTATTTGTGTGTTTGAAGGACAAGCACAAGGTAGACTACCCCGAGCAGCATCAGATCAATAAACCCAACCTTCACCCCCAGGATTCAGTGGTGGAAGATAACCATGGCAACCAGGGTCGTGACCCTGAAAATGGGGCTGTTGAACATGACAACCGTATAGAGAACCAGGGGCCTGTAAACCTACAGGTAGGGGATGTTTGCTGAGAGTGGTAATCTCACTGGGTGTGGATGGGTATCACAGCTGGGTGTGGATGGGTATCACAGGCATTTTGAAGTAATGTAAAATCAATATTCGTGGGAAATTAATTTTAGTTGATTTCGTGGGTTGATTCATTAAAAAATTAATTCAAACACACTGGGAAATGACTGATGTAGACTCTTCAAGTTTTTCTAATTAGAAATTCATGAACGTGAATGTCCAAGATTTTTTTTTTTTAATTTTAGATGTGAAACTCCAGTTGCTCAAATGATATGATATGTGTGTGTTACCCCACAGGCAGGTTCAGGAGCCACGGTTACCCTAGCCTGATGATGGAAGGATGAGGCCCTGATGTTGATGTTTTAATAACCTCCTTTCTAGAAATGAAAATTGTTTGGCTCATATGCTTGCATTCATCTTGCTGTGTAAGGCAGCCATTAAGTTTGTTAACGAAATCGTCGTTTGACAATTCGGGCAAAATATGTCATTAGACAATTTATTATGTGAATGTTTTGGTTAAATTTACCGGTTGTTAAAATCCACATGGTTCGGTAGCTTTCCCTATAATGTTTTTATTCGATCAACTTACCTACTTAACCTGAATAACCGCAAACTTGCCAAGGTTTTAAAGTTATCTTGTGTTGGTAGGTTCAGGAGCCCCGGTTACCTCGGGCTGATGATGGACAGGGCCCAGGCAAGGATGAAGCTCTGAGATTCCACCGGCCCGAGCATGGGCAGGTAGACAACCAGATGCCCCCACAGGCCGGTCTAGATGACTCCCACAGACAGGAACAGATGCAGATACCTGCGAGAAACAATCTACAGGTAAATGAGTAGTGACTACTGTTTCTTGATATTAAGAATTTTTATCTTTAATTTAAAATGATGTAGATCTGAAACATATTACGAATTAATTAAAACAGCATGAAATTATAATGGGAAGTACAAGAAATGACAGTCATGTTCCTCTAAGTGGTATAAGCTAAGCAAGTCTTTGGGAAAAATTGGGCTTTATGCATATGCCTGAAGGCCAATTAGGGACGACACTTTCTGCTTGAATAGAATTTTTCGTTTAAAGGAAGTCTCTTCTAAAAGAAAAGCCAGCTTAGACGGAAAGTGTCTTCCCTGATGAGCCTGTGTGGACTGCACAGGCTAATCTGGGATGACACTTTCAGCACATGCATTAAGCCAAGTTTTTCCAGACTGCTACTCTGTCTCTCTATTCCTATATTGTAATGAAGGACCAAAAAGAGCTCCTGTCCTCAAGATTATTATTTAAAAAATTTGCAATTTTCCTCAAAAGTTCAACTTTACCTTGCAAAAAGGTCCCATTGTTATTGTCTCTTGATGGGACATATAATAGGAATGCCCTGGTCCCAAATTAAGAAATACTTTCATGATATGGGTTGGTAAATGTAAATAGGTCGCAGTGGCGTAATTGATATGGTGTCCTCCTAGAGATCGGGAGGTTATGGGTTCGATCCCCACAAGGGGAGCGTTCTTTAGATCTCCCCAAAAGACACCAAGTACTGGTTCTAGGCCCAGGAAATGGACTTGATAGCATTTCAATAAGCCTAAGGCTTTCGCTGCAATCAAGCTAAAAAAAAATAGGTTTAAACTAAATGGGCTGTGCTCTGTGAAAAATGTGTTCAATGCATGTGAGCTAAGTGTGGTCCCAGATAAGCCTTTGCATTCCGCACAGGCTAATCAGGGACAGCATTTTCCGTTTTTATGATATTTTTCGTTTTCAAGAAAGTCTCTTTGAAGCAAAAATCTAATTTAGGCGGAAAGTGTCATCCCTGATTAGCCTGTTAGACTTCACAGGCTTATCTGGGACGACACTTTACGCACATGCATTAAAACCCCTGTTCAGAGTGCACGGCCCAAATGTAAATAGGATATTGGTACGACTTTACTCCAATGTTATCATGCCCTTTGGTCTGTTACCGAAAACAGCCGAGATGTTGTTTTCAATTGGGTTCATAAAATAATGTGCATTGAATTTTCAGATGGTTACAAGTTTATTTAATTTAATTGAAAACTAAATGAATTATATGAAATTTAATTTTTAAAATGCAGGATACATTTTTTGGAGATAACTTTTGGTTTCGAGAGGGAAAAATAATGAATGTGGAATCGAAGACGCTTTCATAATTTGTTGCGAGGTAACAAAGAAAAAAGGAGAATTGAATTTTGTTCTTCATTTTTTTTTCTAGGATCCCAATTTGGAGCCACACAATCCAAATGAAATGGGAGAAATGGGAGAAGAAGATGGTAGGTAGTTAAATGCACTTTTGGTTCCTTTATTTTCCTACAGCTAGATTACCTTTGAACCAAATAAGCCTTGTTCTGGAAAAAACTAGATTTAATGCATGTGTATAAAGTGTTGGCCCCCATTAGCTTGTGCAGTCTGCACTGGCATGTGTATAAAGTGTTGGCCCCCATTAGCTTGTGCAGTCTGCACTGGCATGTGTATAAAGTGTTGGCCCCCATTAGCGTGTGCAGTCTGCACTGGCATGTGTATAAAGTGTTGGCCCCCATTAGCTTGTGCAGTCTGCACTGGCATGTGTATGAAGTGTTGGCGCCCATTAGCGTGTGCAGTCTGCACTGGCATGTGTATGAAGTGTTGGCCCCCATTAGCTTGTGCAGTCTGCACTGGCATGTGTATAAAGTGTTGGCCCCCATTAGCTTGTGCAATCTGCACTGGCATGTGTATAAAGTGTTGGCCCCCATTAGCTTGTGCAGTCTGCACTGGCATGTGTATGAAGTGTTGGCCCCCATTAGCTTGTGCAGTCTGCACTGGCATGTGTATAAAGTGTTGGCCCCCATTAGCTTGTGCAGTCTGCACTGGCATGTGTATGAAGTGTTGGCCCCCATTAGCTTGTGCAGTCTGCACTGGCATGTGTATGAAGTGTTGGCCCCCATTAGCGTGTGTAGTCTGCACTGGCATGTGTATAAAGTGTTGGCCCCCATTAGCGTGTGCAGTCTGCACTGGCATGTGTATAAAGTGTTGGCTCCCATTAGCTTGTGCAGTCTGCACTAGCATGTGTATAAAGTGTTGGCCCCCATTAGCTTGTGCAGTCTGCACTGGCATGTGTATAAAGTGTTGGCCCCCATTAGCTTGTGCAGTCTGCACTGGCATGTGTATAAAGTGTTGGCCCCCATTAGCTTGTGCAGTCTGCACTGGCATGTGTATGAAGTGTTGGCCCCCATTAGCTTGTGCAGTCTGCACTGGCATGTGTATGAAGTGTTGGCCCCCATTAGCGTGTGCAGTCTGCACTGGCATGTGTATAAAGTGTTGGCCCCCATTAGCGTGTGCAGTCTGCACTGGCATGTGTATGAAGTGTTGGCGCCCATTAGCTTGTGCAGTCTGCACTGGCATGTGTATAAAGTGTTGGCCCCCATTAGCTTGTGCAGTCTGCACTGGCATGTGTATAAAGTGTTGGCCCCCATTAGCGTGTGCAGTCTGCACTGGCATGTGTATGAAGTGTTGGGCCCCATTAGCTTGTGCAGTCTGCACTGGCATGTGTATAAAGTGTTGGCCCCCATTAGCTTGTGCAGTCTGCACTGGCATGTGTATGAAGTGTTGGCCCCCATTAGCTTGTGCAGTCTGCACTGGCATGTGTATGAAGTGTTGGCGCCCATTAGCGTGTGCAGTCTGCACTGGCATGTGTATAAAGTGTTGGCCCCCATTAGCTTGTGCAGTCTGCACTGGCTAATCGGGGCCAACACTTTACGCCTAAACAGCATTTGCTTTCAGAAGAGCAATGCCTTTAAACAAAAATTACCATAAAAGCGGAAAATTTTGTCCAACATTAGCCTGTACAGAGTGCACAGGCTAATCAGGGATGACACTTGAAACAAATGCATTAAGCCCAGTTTTCCCAGAACAAGGATGAAATATTCCCTGATCAAATTGCGCACCATTAACCCGAGGGTACATGCCTTTCCTGAACATGCTGAACTATTCTGCATTTGTCACTCTTTATAATTTTGCCAAATATTTTAATTTGGTTATCTTAAAAGAATGAGTGCTTTTGATTGACAAGGGAGGCTATTTATTGATGAATTCATCTTGATTTGATTCTGCATTTTCAGTAGTTTTGTTATCCTATGGTAGTCCTAAACTGTAAAACAAGTAAATTAATTGATAATAAAATTTGCAAAACACAAGTGTTAATGATTGTTCCTGCTATTTGTAGAATTTTGAGTGGATGTTGACAGTTTTGGTTTGTAATTTATGACTAAAGTTTTGTGCAAGAAATGTAATTACTGTAGAGCAGGTTCATATTGTAAGTCACAAATAATGGGAATTAAAAAACCAACATATTTCAGAGTGTTTAATGTATCGCCCAATTGGTGCAAAAAGGTACCATGCGCATTCTAATTTTTCAATGTCCCATGGTACCTGTTTGCACAAAGGGGGCGATATGCAACAATAGCATGTTAATTGATGTTGATAATAAAGTTGAAATGCAGTCAGAAATAGTCAGGAGATAAAAACATGTTCTTAGCATGGCATTTGTGTTGTACTGTGGCTTATCACCATTTAAATTATTGTAAATTGTGTCATGCCATAGTGTTCATGAACAAAAAATACTGATTCCAATCAAAATTAGACTTAAATATTAGGAAATCCTTGTAAAAAATCCTTGCAGTAAATATTGACATTGCATGCACATTTATTTTTCAATGCAAATGTCACTTAGTTGAATGCAAATGTCCTATTGCACCATGTAATATAGCTATACATATGTTTCAACTAGTAACATTAAGTGGAGTTTTACATATACATTTCAAAGATGAAAACATGGTCATAGTATTTGAAAACAACCAACACAAATGTCCCGATTTTAGCAAAAATTACGCAAATTTTCCAAATCCAAATGGCCCTTGCCCCATGCCCAAAATGATGAAAAAACTACAACACAGGTTGTGTTATTTATCTACTTTGTCCAGATGCATCACATGCTATTTTGTATATAGAAATAATATGATTGCCTAACTTTTATATTAGTGTGATAGACCTTGACATTGGGAATAATTTAACAAATTTAGTAATATGATTATAAATAACAGTGTACCACTTGTGGATAAGTGCATGTTTTACTGCTTTCTAAAATTTATTTTATAAAGTGCTAGCAAATTAAATTGCTGTATGATAAACGCAATAAACCAATAATTTAGTTTTTTGGAAAAGTTTGGCATTTTTAAGGGGGGGGAAATATTGGGCAGAGTTTTTTTGAAAAAAATATTACTTTTTGCAATTGCCAAACAGCCTTTTTTTGTTGTTTGCAATTGGGAAACAGTCTGAAAGAGGCTGTAATTTTGGGGAAAATAATCATTGTTGGTATGTTTGATGTTCGGACAGTGTGAGTGAACTATAACATTAACCTGCTCTTCAGTAACTACTTGTAAAATATGTCCATAAAGTCTTGCTCAATAGTTCAATACTGGTGTGTGTACTTTATTTGAGCCCTGCTCTGGGAAAACTGGGCTTAATGCATGTGAGTTAAGTGACAGCTGATTGTCCCCTTGGTTAAGCATAAACAGCTGATTGTCCTCTTAGTAAGGCATAAACAGATGATTTTCCCCCTCAGTTAAGCATAAACAGCTGATTGTCCCCTTGGTTAAGCATAAACAGCTGATTGTCCCCTTTGTTATGCATAAACAGATGATTGTCCCCTTGGTTAAGCATAAACAGATGATTGTCCTCTTGGTAAAGCATAAACAGATGATTGTCCTCTTTGTAAAGCATAAACAGATGATTGTCCCCTCGGTTAAGCATAAACAGCTGATTGTCCCCTTGGTTAAGCATTAACAAATGATTGTCCCCTTGGTAAAGCATAAACAGCTGATTGTCCTCTTAGTAAAGCATAAAGAGATGATTGTCCCCTCGGTTAAGCATAAACAGCTGATTGTCCCATTGGTTAATCATAAACAGCTGATTGTCCCCTTTGTTATGCATAAACAGCTGAATGTCCCCTTTGTTAAGCATTAACAGCTGATTGAACCCTTTGTTAATAATAAACAGCTGAGTGAACCCTTTGTTAAGCATAAACAGCTGATCGAACCCTTTGTTAAGCATAAACAGCTGATCAAACCCTTTGTTAAGCATACACAGCTGATTGAACCCTTTGTTATGCATAAACAGCTGAATGTCCCCTTTGTTAAGCATAAACAGCTGATTGAACCCTTTGTTAATAATAAACAGCTGATTGAACCCTTTGTTAAGCATAAACAGCTGATTGAACCCTTTGTTAAGCATACACAGCTGATTGAACCCTTTGTTAAGCATAAACAGCTGATTGTCCCCAATAGTTTAGCATAAGCAGCTGATTGTCCCCAATAGTTAAGCATAAACAGCTGATTGTCCCCAATAGTTAAGCATAAGCAGCTGATTGTTCCCCATTGATAAGTATAAACAGCTGATTTTCCCCCATCGTGAAGCATAAACAGCTGATTGTCCCCATCATTATTTAAAAATCAACTCAATTAGTTTAAGCAGAGTTTTTCATCCATTATGTACACTTACAAAATTGTCTGATTATTTTTTTAGAATAAAGCACAGGTAAACACATAATACAGTCTCATAAAAGTCAGAAAGTGTTCTACATAATTATGTGCTCTAGCTAACATCTTGCCCCTTGGTTCCCCATCTTACCGCTTTTGTACTGATCACATACAGAACATTTTTGTTACAAGTTTTAATGATTTGACTAAATTTTCACAGTGAAAATAGCTTAATTATTGTAGTTACACTGGTTTAAATGGAAATGGAAATACATGTAATATGAATTTGGCAGTGCTCTGTGAAAAGAGGGTTTAATGCATGTGTATAAAGTGTCTTCTCAGATTAGCCTGTGCAGTCTGCACCTGCACAGGCTAATTAGGGGCAACACTTTCCGCTTTTATGATATTTTTAATTTGAAGAAAGTTTAAAAATCCAGTTTAAGCACAAATTGTCGTCCCTGATAAGTCTGTGCAGACTGCACAGGCTAATTTGGAACGACACTTTACGCACATGCATTGAAACCTTTTTTCACAGAGTGCGACTCAATTATGTTCACATATTACACATGATCTATTGCAAATATGTCTCAGAGATGATTTCACTGTGTTCTTAAATGGCATTTTGACAAATTAGCAACCTGCCCTTTTCAAATCCTACCTGGAGCACTGAGTCTTGCTTTATCAACACTGGCTTACAAGCCTGCAACTCAAATCACTGTCTAACCTTTTTCAATAGACATCTAGTAGGCATTGAATTTGAAATCATGCACATATGTTGAAAGCTTCAATGGTGACTGCTGTGCATGATGGTGTATTTTGAAAAGCTAATTCAAATATACTTGAGGTGTTTGTAGTTTGAAAGTGGACACTATGCATGAAATAATTAGCAGGGGATGGGATTATTATAAATCAGAATGAATGCCATCATTGCCCTTGCTATACAACAAATATTCCTTTGGAAATGAGGTTTACATGATGGTGGTGACTGTCAGTTTCATGTTGTTTTAAGAATTGCGTTTTATTTTATGCTTTTGTTACCTGTTTTTACCATTTGAGTTGTGTTCTGGGAAAACAGGGCTTAATGCTTATATGTGAAGTGTCTTCCCATATTAGCCTGTGCAGTCTGCAAAGGCTTTTCAGGGATGACACTTGCTGCTTTTCTAGTATTTTCAATCAAAGGGAAGTCTCTTCTTAGTGAAAATCAAGTTTAGAAAGAAAGTATGGTTCCTGATAAGCCTGTGCAGACTGCACACTTTTCCCTCATGCTTTAAGGCCTGTTTTCCAAGAACAGAGCTGTGTTATTAACATAGTTCAGATGTTTTCAGATGGGTATGATGATGAATATGATAAGGATGATGATAAAGATAATGATCGTGATGATGACAATAATGGCAATAAAGCTGGTGGTGTCAAGGACAATGATGAATACAAGAGGTGAAGGTCATAGGTCAAGGCTAGCATATATTGTGGCTGTTAGTTGTCTCAGACTCTGTAAAACACTTCACACAACAATTGTTTACTCAAGGTCACACTCAGAGGTCAAGGGTTAGTTTTGGCCATAAAACATCTTGGCCAGACTGTGACTGTTTATTTACTTAAAATAACTTACCTCAAATGACCACCTAGAGTAGACTGAGTGTATCACCCATCTCATGACCTCAGAGGTAAAGATCACGCATAGAGGTTAGAAGTCAAGTTTGGCAATAAACAGCTTTTGATGTAAGCATACAAAAGTGAAATATGGGTGCATTCGTGGACTGTGGGGGCAGCTATGCCTAAGGAAACTTTACTTGCTGTGACAGGTTTTGCAGAGTCTGAAATTGGTTGTGCATGTTGAAGTAGTTAGTGTTGAGCAATGTCTTATGGGCGAATATCTTGCTGTGACAGGTTTTGCAGAGTCTGAGATTTGTTGTACATGTTTAAGTTGTGAGTGTTGAGGATTTTACATCTGCTTACACTGTAAGTTTGGCATCAGTAAACTCTTCATTGTACACAAATCATCAATGTCTCAGAATAAGTTACTGCAAGCAGTAATAAAATATGCAAGAAATGAAAAGAAAATATTGACACAAATATACACATTATCAGAACAAGATTCTGACAAGGAAAACATTTACATAGAATAATATGTTGTTTTTAGGAACACTTTGTGTCTACCTGATGCCACCTTAAATCTTTTGCTTGAATAACTTTTATTAGTGCATTTTTCTCCAAACAATGCCTGATTTCCGTTAACATCTTGGAACATATGAGGAGCGCTCTTGGAAAATGGGGCTAAATGCATGTGCTTAAAGTGTCTTCCAGATTAGCATGTGCAGTCGGCACAGGCTAATCAGGGAGATCAATTTCTGCTCTATTACATTTTTCAATTAAAAGGAAGTCTCTTTTTAGTGATAATCCAAATAAGACAAAAAAGTGTTGTCCCAGATTTGCCTATACATACTGCACAGGCTAATTTTGGACAACTCTTTATGTACATGCATGAAGTTCGAATTTTTCCAGATCGCAGCTGGTATGTTTTGAAAGGAAAATCCTCAACATTTGTAGCCTTGTGCATGGCCTTGTTATGACATCTCTTTACATGCTTATTGCTGCCTCTCATCATTATATGAGCCACGTTTTGGGAAAATAGGGCTAAATGCACGTGCATAATGTGTTGTACCAGATTAGCCTGTGCAGTCTGCACAAGCTTATCAGGGACACCACTTTACTCTTTTATGGAATCTTTTGTTTAAAGGAAGTCTTTTGTAATTGAAAATCCAGTTTATGCTGAAAGTGGCGTTCCGGATTGCACAGGCTTATCTGGGACTGCGCAGGCTTATCTGGGACTGCACAGGCTTATCTGGGACGACGCTTTACGCACATGAATTACTCTCAGTTTTCCAGAATGAGGCTCATATGATTCTATTTAACCCTTTGCATGCTGGGAAATTTGTCGTCTGCTAAAATGTCGTCTGCTTAATTTCTAAAATTAGCATTTTCTTCGATTTTTTTCAAAGAATATTACCAGAATAGCAAACAGTTTGGATCCTGATGAGACGCCACGTTCTGTGGCTTCTCATCTGGATCCAAACTGTTTGCAAAGGCCTTCAAAATTTGGTTCCCGCACTGAAAGGGTTAAAATATTTCCCTCTGTATATTTCTAACAGCTCAGTTTCTTTTTAAAGCCGGCATAAATTAAAACGCACCCATCGTATGGTAGCTATAGTTAACAGTTTGCCTATTGTTTTGGTTTTATAGTTTTATGTCTGAGAGTCTAGTTTGTACCAAAGCGTGCTGACAAGCGAAAATACTGCTTTAACCCTTTCCCCCATAAGAAGCAAAGTGAAAATGTTTCTTGCAACTATCATAAAACCAGAACAGCCTGCGAGTAACTCACATTCTATTCAGGTTTTATGCTGTTTGCTGTTCATCAGTAACTAAGGGTTGGAAATGAAGACTTTAAAACTTGAATCTGGTAAGAAAGGTATTTAATTAAATGTTACTTTCTTAGGGACTACAAATGTGTCAAAATACTTATTTAAGTGGCAAAGGGTTAAAATTGTTGGCTTCTTACGCTCTCTATTACATTATATCTTCATACTAACCATATAAATCTTCTTGAACTGTAAACATATAATGTATTAATACAAAGTATAAATAGGCATGTTATGTATAAATATGATATATCAATATAATGTATAAATATGCCTGTAATGTATAAATATGATATATCAATGTAATGTATAAATATGATATATTAATTTGATGTATAAATATGAAGATCATGTATGAATTGAATTTAGCATGTAATGTATAAATATAATGTATCAATATAATGTGAATATAATCAGCAACATTTGATGTCTTTTGTCTTGAATATGCAATTAAACAACATATATTTATGTAATAAGACTAAAATTATAAGTGTTATTATAAATATTGTTAAAAATTTGTTT
This sequence comes from Dreissena polymorpha, assembly GCF_020536995.1. Taxonomy (NCBI): domain Eukaryota; kingdom Metazoa; phylum Mollusca; class Bivalvia; order Myida; family Dreissenidae; genus Dreissena; species Dreissena polymorpha. Next base: position 40,500,934 of record NC_068362.1, on the reverse strand, counting down.
CTGTGACATCAATTGAGTTGTGTTTATTGAGTTACTTACAAGCATTATTCTATAATTTGCATGTAAATTTGTACTAAATGCCTTAACATTATTAAGTTGTTTTTTATGCCCGCGGATCGAATGATCTGGGGTATATTGTTTTTGGCCTGTCAGTCAGTCAGTCAGACATTCATTCATTCATTCATTCAATCAATCATTCATTCATTGTATGTGTGTCCCAAAAGTTTAACCTTGGTCATAACTTTTGCAATATTGAAGATAGCAACTTGATATTTGGCATGCATATGTATCTTATGGAGCTGCACATTTTGAGTGGTGAAAGGTCAAGGTCATCCTTCAAGGTCAAAGGTCAAATATATGGCTTCAAAGTGGCGCAATAGGGGGCATTGTGTTTCTGACAAACACATCTATTGTTAAATATAACTTAACATTTAATGAACTGATTAGTTCATTGTGTATGAGAAAACATTGCTCAGGAATGACATGTTTTATAATTCACAGGGCTTTTTCCTTCTTAAAGAAAGGCTGTTTTTCACAAATTTGAGAAGTTGCAACTAAAATTTTCACAATTTGAAAGAAGATTGGGACTCAAATTTTCACAATTTTAGCAGTTTGCGACTCTTTTTCACAAAATCAGGGGGCCAAGGCTGCTTCACAAAGATAGGAAAAAATCACTGAGTCATCTTTCTTAATTAAAAGAATTTAATAATTTATCATAATAATTGAATTAAATAGTTCAATAATTGATTGTAAAACTTGTTTGATTTCCATTTCCAGGCGATAACCTAAAATCTACTTTGAAGCGTAACCATGACAAAGACCAAACAGTTAGCACCATGAAACCAAACAACAATGAGGCGAAGTCAGCTAACTTAAAACAAGCTTACAAACCAATCTACACCAGTTTAACTGACAAAACAAAGAAACCTAAACTTATGCAATCTCTCCGCCGTGTCTGAAGTGGGCAACGGACATCGTTACAGCTGTGATAACTGAGTACATTCCATGTGGGATGTTTCTTGTGATGAAAGAGGCATTTACTTAGAATTATGTTAAGGCACAGGGGCATAGACCCAAAGTTGACAATGATTTAGATTTATTTCTTAATTTAATGTGTCCTTTATCAATTTCTACATTATTTAAGAGCTAAACAAGCACAAACGGATAATAATTGGAAATTTGGGTACAGGGGTGTTCATGAAATTTCAAGCACAGGGCTAATCTTTTTTGGAAATTTAGGCACAGGGATGCCACTGTGCTTAAAGACCCTGGGGAAAAGCCTGATAATAAGCCTTGCAGTTACAGATGGTATGAAAGGACATATAATTATATGTGACCCACATCATGCGAAAATGGGTCTTATGCCCTATGCGGCCAGGGCAACTGCAGCCCAGCCTGCGCACCTGTGCAATCTGGTCAGGAGTTATGCTGTCTGCTATATAGTCACAAAAGGTTTTGCAGTCTTATTAAGGGACAACAATGCACAGGCTGGTCTTTAGCTACCTAAACTGCATATGACATATTAAGATCCATTTTCGCATTACACAGGTTAATTCTGTGTCTGTGTAAATACTTTATTGTTCTTGATAGTCATTTATTGCACATTTGGTGAGACATTTTTGGTTAATAATGAGGTTGTGGAAAGAAAACTTACAATTGGTCACACACTGAGCTTTCGTGACCAAGAACAGTTAACAGATAAGTTCTAGATTAAACATAAATTTTGAATGGTAAAAATAAAATGTTTGTTCAAGCAATAAATTTTGTGCTAAAAAACAAATCTTAATAATATGTCAGTATTTCAGACGACCTCTGAGATAAGTTGTGTAATGCATGTAAGTAAAGTGTTGGAATACACAGGCTTATCTGGGAACACGTATTGCACATGCATTATAACTAAATATCACTGAGTACAAAATGTAACTCTTGTTCACTTAATTCTTTTCATCCTCACAATGTTTCAGATTTAATATTATGAAGTGTTAAATATTGATGAAAGTTATGTACATTTTGTTATTTTGTAGTTTATATATACCACTCTACTGTTACTGTTTTGCATCAATATGATTGTTTTGAGGTTATTGTGTTCATGCATTTCAAACTTGTAGTGTTTTGGGTAAAATCCGCAACAATTATAAAGGTAGGGTGTAGCCTTCTATCATATTGCTGAAGATTTTTTTAATTGTTCCTAAACTATAAATATCTTAAGAAAGAATGTTTGCTTTGACAATTGTTAACCAGGTTTTCCGAAGGAAAAAACTGGTTATTAGATTGGCGAATGCGGGCGGGCTGGCTGGCGGGCTGGCGGAATAAGCTTGTCCGGGCCATAACTATGTCGTTCATTGTCAGATTTTAAAATCATTTGGCACATTTGTTCACCATCATTGGACGGTGTGTCGCGCGAAATAATTACGTCGATATCTCCAAGGTCAAGGTCACACTTTGAGTTCAAAGGTCAAAAATGGCCATAAATGAGCTTGTCCGAGCCATAACTATGTCGTTCATCGTCAGATTTTAAAATCATTTGGCACATTTGTTCACCATCATTGGACGGTGTGTCGCGCGAAATAATTACGTCGATATCTCCAAGGTCAAGGTCACACTTTGAGTTCAAAGGTCAAAAATGGCCATAAATGAGCTTGTCCTGGCCATAACTATGTCATTCATTGTGAGATTTTAAAATCATTTGGCACATTTGTTCACCATCATGGGACGGTGTGTCCCACGAAAGAATCACGTCAATATCTCCAATGTCAAGGTCGCCACGACTAAAAATAGATTTAAAAAAAAAAAAAAAACTTACAAAGGGGGTTAATTTTTTTTGGTCATTTCAAAAGTTCAGTTTGAGTTTTCTCCCTTTATCAGATTTTTTTTTCACAATGAAAACCTGGTTTTGTGACAATTTTGTCCCTTGTTTTGTTTTTGTATTGGAAACGTATATTGTTAAAATTAAAGAGTAATGACTTTTGGGAACAATTCTTGTGGCATTACATCCACATACATTTGAATCAGTCAAAGCGTACTTTACAATCTTATTGGAAACCATTCTTGGAAAATGTAAACTGTCACTTTACCATTGATTTATATAAACTTAAGATACATTATCTTAAAATCTGCTCTTCGTCATCATTTGTACATATCCATTTCACTGTGTTTATTGAGAAAAGACTTGTGTATTGTGTAAGACAAATGAATAATTCATTGTTGTGGTCATTTTGTATCATTTGTTAATAATTATGATCATGTCCATATCGGATATCCATGGGATACTTTAAAGGTAAATGTATGCATTTGGTAATGTATTTGAGCCGCGCTTTGTGAAAAGGGGGTTTAATGCATGTGCGTTAAGTGTCGTCCAAGATTAGCTTGTGCAGTCCACACAGGCTAATCAGGGACGACACTTTCCCCCTTAACTGGATTTTTGCTAGGAAGAAACTGTCTGTAAAGGAAAAATATCATAAAAGCAGAGAGTATCATCCCTGATTAGCCTGTGCGGACTGCAGAGGCTAGGATAATCTGGGATGGCACTTTAAGCACATTCATTAAACCCCCTTTTCACAGAGCATGGCCTATTTGTATGCATTATATGTGAAAACAGAAGCTAATTAATATATACGTAGAGCATTTAATAAATGACACACATTTTGTGTAATGAATTTTTTGTCAAACAGCAAAATGGATTGGGGACAGGTAAATGTTATAAAAACTGTAAAGTTATTCTTGTTGATTTAGTCTAATGGGTTATGTTGATTTGTCTCTTTTATCATAATTAACCGATCATTTCATCATGGTAGAATGAAACATTTGTGTGAAAAAATACCATCCCACTTAAATTTTGTGGAATCGGGGACCTTACATCTGCGTCATCCCCCCCCCCCCCCCAGTGAACTGGACATAAGTAGCCTACATTGCCATAAGAATAAGTGAATTTGGTGTAAAATTTAATTTTGTGAAATAGGCCATATCTTGACTTTAATATGATGTTTAAAGGTGAAACTTCATAGGTATGAAGCTTGCATGACAAAGTTGCATGCAGGGGTATTTCATTTTAAATGGCAATTCTCTTTGTTAAAATGGATAACTGGCATATCAAAGTGTTAAATTTACTGTCAACAATGATATCAGCATTCATTTTCATTGATTAGATAAATGGGCCTAATATAGTAAGGTTCTAGGTCTTTACATTGCAAGTTTGTAGTTCTGGTTTCTTGTATATAATATTTATTGAATTAGTTGGTCTCTCATATTTATGTTTCAACGTTGCATTTGGAAGTGGGCGTATTTGAAATTATGTATTATTGATCGATTTTTCAGGATTTATGTGTATATATCGGTAAATGTTGATTTTATTGCGTTTGTTAATTACTTTGCATAAGTGATAAAATATTTTAAATATGTATTTTCTTTTGTTTATATGTTTTCTAATTTGGTGTGTTGCCAATGATAGATCCCCGCTGGTATGTGTTTGTTACTTGCTGGAATTCAGGACGCTAAGCGGACAGCCTTTTGTTTTTAGCTCACCTGAGCACAACGTGCTCATGGTGAGCTTTTGTGATCGCCTTTTGTATGTCATGCGTCATGCTGCGTCAACATTTTGCCTTGTGAACACTCTAGAGGCCACATTTATTGTCCGATCTTCATGAAACTTGGTCAGAACATTTGTCCCATTGATACCTTGACCGCGTTTGAAACTGGGTCGTGCTTGGCTAATTTTAATAGGATTAAAATGTTTAATTTTCATGACAAAAGTTCATGCTGTGCGAGATTCTATTTTTAGAATGTTGATATGAACTCATCCTTTATCTGATTGGTCAATTTGGTATCTCAGGTGTGCACGAGATCCGCGAAGAATGTTTCATACTTGTTTTTGTAATAGACAAACACACAGCGTTGTTTAAAATTAACTAGAAAATAATTTTATTAGTGTTCTTAGTCATTGTTATCGTTTGTGACTTCGGTTTATTTGAAAGAATATTGTGGACAGGATTCTTTTGTCAAGTAGAGATTTCTGTCAGTTGTCAATCAGTATCTCTATATCGAACATTTATTACAGTAAAAATGTAGTAAAAACAAAGTACAAATCAACGTCATCGCAAGATATAAACAGTTTTCTGTCTCGTGTTTTGTTTACTTGTGTATAGTAGTAATTTTATAAACAGTGGAAAGAATGATGGTATGAAAATATAGTGTAGTGTTACCACATAATTATGCCCCCCTTCGAAGAAGAGGGGGTATATTGCTTTGCTCATGTCGGTCGGTCTGTCGGTTCGTCCACCAGGTGGTTGTCAGACGATAACTCAAGAACGCTTGGGCCTAGGATCATGAAACTTCATAGGTACATTGATCATGACTCGCTGATGACCCCTATTGATTTTGAGGTCACTAGGTCAAGGTCACGGTGACCAGAAATAGTAAAATGGTTTTTGAATGATAACTCAAGAACGCAAACGCCTAGGATCATGAAACTTCATGGGTAGATTGATCATGACTGGCAGATGACCCCTATTGATTTTGAGGTCACTAGGTCAAAGGTCAAGGTCACGGTGACCCAAAATAGTAAAATGGTTTTCGGATGATAACTCAAGAACGCATACGCCTAGGATCATGAAACTTCATAGCTACATTGATCATGACTTGCAGATGACCCCTATTGATTTTGATGTCACAAGGTCAAGGTCACGGTGACCCGAAATAGTAAAATGATTTTCGGATGATAACTCAAGAACGCTTTTGCCTAGGATCATGACACTTCATAGGTACATTGATCGTGACCCGCAGATGACCCCTATTGATTTTCAGGTCACTAGTTTAAAAAGTTGCTTCCCCTGGCAAAGATAGTCGAAAATGTTATTTGACTTGTGTTGATTACAATTAATAATGAGCAATCGATCAAAAAGGAACACAAAAAGAATAGACTACAACACATTTCATACGTCAGGATAGGCAGAAGAAGGGGCTTTCGAAGTGATTAAGAAAACCAAACTAGGAGTTCAGAGATAATGACGGAAGCGGAAGCGAATCAATATGGCGGAATAAAGTTGGTCAAAAACTAGGTCACTAGGTCAAAAAAAAGAAAAACCTTGTGAACACTGTAGAAGTCACATTTGATGCCTAATCTTCATGTAACTTTGTCAAAATGTTTGTCTAAATGATATGTTGGTTGAGTTAAAAAATGGTTCTGGTCCGTTGAAAAACAAGGCCGCCAGGGGGCGGGGCAGTATTCCTTATATGGCTATAGAGAAACCTTTTGAACACTCTAGAAGTCACAATTTTTGCCCAATCATCATGAAACTTGGTCAAAACATTGGTTTCATTGATATCTCGGAGTTCAAAAATGGTCCAGATCGGTGAATAAAACATGGCTGCCAGGGGGCGGGGCAGTTTTCTCTATAAGTATATAGTGAAAACATGTGAACAGTCTAGAAGACACATTTTTTGCCAAATCTTCATGAAATTTTGTCAGAACATTTATTTCCTGCATACGACAGTTGAGTTCGAAAATGGTTCGGATCTGTAAATAAAACATGGCCACCAGGGAGGGGGGGTGTTTCCATATATTTATATGGTAAAAAAGCTTGACTGAACACTCTAGTTTCCTGATTTTCTGGCAGTTTTGTCTGAGCTTTCCTCTTCCTTCCTGCTGGTTTACCTCTTCCAGACATTTTATGATGCTTTTGTTATATAACTAAGAAATCTTTGCAGATTAATGTAGATTTTTATGCCCCCCTTCGAAGAAGAGGGGGTATATTGCTTTGCTCATGTCGGTCTGTCGGTCGGTCTATCGGTCTGTCCGTCCACCAGGTGGTTGTCAGACGATAACTCAAGAACGCTTGTGCCTAGGATCATGAAACTTCATAGGTACATATTGATCATGACTAGCAGATGACCCCTATTGATTTTGAGGTCACTAGGTCAAAGGTCAAGGTCACGGTGACTCGAAATAGTAAATTTTTTTTTTTGAATGATAATTTTAGAATGCATACGCGGCCAACAGGGCACACTCTGTACAATATTACTGAAGCAACTGGTCTGTAATCCTAAATCTATAATTATCAGTCCAATCAAACATCATCCTTTTAGTAAAATACAGTGGATCAGTAAAAATATTATCAGAATATGAGAAATGTTTGTATATTTTGTATATTAAATATTGTGTTAATGTTTAATTTTGTTGATTAATATAAATATAAGCAGGACAGGGGAGGTAATACACTACAGGGGAAACAAATGCAATAAGTTTAAATTTATTGTTACAGATTTGCCTCCCTTGTAATATATTTAAATTTTACCAAATGTAAGGCTAACTGCATTTTTGTAATGCATACTACTACTACTACTACTACTACTGCTACTACTGCTGCTGCTGCTGCTGCTGCTGCTACTACTACTACTACTACTACTACTACTACTACTACTACTACTACTACTACTACTACTACTTCTACTACTACTACTACTACTACAACTACTGCTATTACTACTACTACTACTACTACTTCTCTACTACTACTACTACTACTACTACTACTACTACTACTACTACTACTACTACTACTACAACTACTACTACTACTACTACTGCTATTACTACTACTACTACTACTACTACTACTACTTCTACTACTGCTCTACTACTACTACTACTACTACTACTACTACTACTACTACTACTACTACTACTACTTCTACTACTACTACTACATCTACTACTACTACTACTACTACTACTACTATTTCTTTTGCTACCACCACCACCACCTACTACTACTACTACTCTATTACTACTACTACTACTACTACTACTTCTACTACTACTACTACTACTTCTACTACTACTACAACTACAACTACTACTACTTCTACTACTTCTACTACTTCTACCACCAACACCACCACCACCACCACCACCATCACCACCATTCACAGTGACAAAAAAAGTATTCAGTGACAAAAAACGTATTCACACAATGGCTGCTACTACAACTTATAGCCAATATAGGGGGGCATGCATGTTTTACAAACAGCCCTTGTTTAATTTCGATTTTTTTCTTTAGGTTTAAGCCTTGGAATCAAATGCTAGAAAGGAAGTGATCTAGAATGGGCAGTAACTCTTACTCAGGAATTTGAGAGAATTCTTTATTCATCAACAGTATGCTCAAGATACTCTCCCTTGAAGGGTCCACATTTCTGCTAAAATAAACTGGGTTTTATTGTTTAATACAATAACCCCCATTATCAAAGATTTGTATTTTAAAACGGATTTATTGATTTTTAAATTGGAAATATAATTGCAAGGTGAGTCTGAAAATTGTTCATATTTGTTTATAAACAAGGCTTTCAGGGGGGGGGGGTATGTCTACTGTTGTTTATAGTGAAACATTGTGAATACTTTTAGTCACATTTTAGTTCAATCTGAATGACACTTGCTGAGTGCAAATGTTGTTATCTTGATTTAGTTTACTCAATTAGTTTAAATAATATCTTCAAACATGGTGACAATCTTTATGAGCATAATAGTTTTTGCTCATGGTGAACTTTTGGGATCACATTTTTGTCAATTGTTTGTCTTCCGTTGTGCGACATGAATATTTGCCTTGTAAACACTGTAGCGGCCACATTTATTGTCGGATCTTCATGAAACTTTGTCAGAAGATTTGTCCCAATGATATGGTTCAGGTCTGTTGAAAAACATGGCCGCCAGGGGGGCCATTTGTAGTTAATTCTTCATGAAACTTGGTTAAAACATTTGTTCCATTGATATCTTGGGCTGCAAAAAAAAACACAGGAGGGAAGTCCATAGTATTATTATTTTTTTGTATATATATGCTATAAAAGAAACAAGGAGTGCAACTTCGTTTGCCGAAAATATACACCATCTTTACTGTAAACCATATAACTCTAAAAAAAAAAAATAGCGAATCAACTACATACCGGTTGTTTTCGAAAGCTAATAAAATAATTTATCAGGAAAAATTAACATCAGTGCCATTGATCCAGCAGTATTTCGATACCAGCCCTCGGAAGTTGACAATCACGGAAAACATTTTGGTCGGACACCGTAGTGTCCAATAAAGCTTCATTTTCCGATCGTTTTAAACAGCAGAAACACAAAGATTACATGACTGTTCGTCATTTAAACGGTTGTTTCCTGTTCAATAAACATTTATGAATCAATAACAATACATTTTATAGTCATTCGCACACCATCAAAGGTGTTTTTCACTCCCACGTGTAAGTAAACAACCTAGTGGTTTAATTTGTGAAGGAATTGTGGGAATCCTCTGACGTCATTCGTTAAAGCAATGCGTTCGCATGCGTTCTTTTTATTGGTTGGGCTGAATTTCCCGAGGATCTCCGTAAAAAGGTGAGTGAGAAATTGATGAAAACCGACCAATCGTTTTTTGTGTTTACAAAATCTCTGACGTCATCAAAGGGTTTCCCAGAGCCAAAATAGAATTTTTCTGTTTAGATTTTGTACTCGCGGATCGAAAGACGTGATAAAATGGTGTTAACCATACTTTTTCGATAACATAATAATGGGTATTGTAACCGATTGAAAAATGTTTAATGTGCATACAGGTGCCGTTTATCTAACGTTTAATGACTTGGTTATTGAGTTATAGCTTTTTTTTGTGATCGACATGGAAAATCTCTATGTGGACACTACGGTGTCCGACCAAACTCGATTTTGAAAATGGGTCAACTTTTGAGGGCTGATAGAGAAATACTGCTGGATCAATGGTACTGATGTTAATTTTTCCTGATAAATTATTTTATAAGCTTTCGAAAACAACCGGTGCGTAGTTGATTCGTTAAAAATTGTTCGAGTAACATGGTTTTCAGTTAAGATGGTGTAGTTTGTCAGCAAATGAAGTTGCACTCCTTGTTTCTATTATAGCATAAATAAAAAAAATACTATGGGCTTCCCTCCTGTGCAAAAAACAGGTCATTTCTTTTCATCTCAGGTGAGCGACTTTTGGCGTTTCAGGCGCTCTTGTTAAAGTGTTTTGATTCAATGCACAAGTCCTTTCGCGTCTTCACGATGCCATTCGGAGGGGACTCTTTTGTTTCTTCTTTCAGTCTGAAATGACATGTGTGGTGCAGAGCAGGTTTTGTTACGAATGCTTCTCGCAAAGAAGTGAAATTTTCAATGAGTACCGGTACACAAGAAATTTATAAATCACAATCATGAGTACAAACGTAGTTACTTTATAGGCAGTGGCTAGCCGTATGTCCCCGTACGACTAGCCTTTATTGGCTAGTCATACGGCCCAGTATTGCTAGCCTGTATTGGCTAGTCGTACGGCACTGTACATAAAGCCTTTCCTATGGGGATTGTCTAGCTGTATGGCTTATAAAGTATAGAATTGTCATTCAGTGCTGTTATTCAGTAATTAGTTTGTTTAAGCTCTTAAAAGTACACCAATTCTTCATCTGTTTCGGCTTCTTTTCATGTAATACGGTTTCTAATTTGATTATTTAATTAGTCGACGTTCCTTAGTAAGGTGTGAAAAACTGTTTTTAATGAGTTGCGGAATCGATATTATGAAATTCAATGACAGCAGCCGTCAATGGTAAGTCTTAGTATTTGAGTTAAACAAATAATTTAATTATCTTTTAGACAATTAATAAATAGATTGTTTCATACAAGCAATCTATCAGTTCTCTTAAAATGACCATATCTTTAACCGCTGGGGAAAAATTATCCACTTATCCATTAATACGCAAAATTGAACTATACCAGCGTTCAAATTGTGTACAGTTTTACAAACGTATATCAAGGAATGGAATGTGGTTAGTTGCAGACGAGACAGAAGAAATAATGACAGAAATGGTTAGACTATTAAAAGAACAGAACCCAAGCTGGGATAAAGTACAAACGGTCATGTCGGACAAAGATTTTGTAGAGAGAGAGGTATTTAAGATAGAGCTGCCCCAAGCAAAGCTCAAAATCTGCTTGTTTCATGTGCTTAGAACTTACCACAAAGAAACAAGTAAGAAAATCGGTGTGAATAAACGCCAAAGAGACAATATATTGGAGATTCTACATTCTTGCATACTCACTGGAGCAGTATGAATCCAACAAGGCGCTACTGATGGAGACACAGAATCATCAAGCAACTGAATATTTCCGTCAGTCTTTGGATCCCATCAAGGACCAGTGAGTCATCGGTTTGGCTACTTCATGTTCCTTGGGTAACATAACCAACACTCGACTTGAAAGTAACAATCAGAAAATCAAACAGGTCGTTGACAAAAATGTTGATGATGCTGTTGCCGAACGGTGCATAACTTTGGACGAAACACTAATAATCGAAGAGGCCTAGCCGGAGGTCGAATGTTGTCCTGAGCGTATTGATATGTCTGCCACTGAAACATGCATTGACTGTATCTAGAAATATTTTGAACCGTACGCATGGATTGCTTTGTTACATGTTCTTGACAGTGTAAAATTAATGTCCATTACATGAAAAGTTTGCAATGAGGTGTTAGAAACTAGATGTGTGTGTTGCGACCTGTGCCTCGGCTGGTTCGATTACCATTATGCAGCAATATCGGATACTCCTAGAACCACGGAGCGTATATTATCTAAAGTCCGTGCTAGAACGAAGTTATGGTTCTGCAGTTTGTTCTAGAATGTTCTAGATAAAGGGTATAGGTTGTCTTATCAAGTCTGAATACGTATTTACGACTTAAAGCTAACACGATGCATATTCTCGATGTAGAGAAAGTTGTACTTTACTAAAGATTTTAAAACTAGATGTTTCACGTAAAGTTTCTATTTATTTTATTCGTTATAAACTTTTCTCGTTGTGATGCCGCAATTTTCATGGACTTAGTTAAGATTATTTACTATATATTTAATGTATACATTTGATATTTGCAAGTACAATGCGTATTTATTTACTCCATAACTGTGATTTATATTGATTGCTGTAATTGTTGTTTGGCGAAATAAATTTACATTTTCATATCTCCCTTTTTTACACCATTTGTATACTATGCACGAATCGGATTTCCAACCACGACTAAACATAAACCAGACAGCAAATTCCGTGACGACGACTACAGCAAATTCCGTGTCGACGACTACACGAGCTAGTCTAAAGGCTAATTTTTTTGGAATTTCACTATCTAAGTAGCTAAAACAAATGGACTGATAAACTTGTGGGAGGTTCATGTAGCGAAAAACAATTATCATCTAATCAGCCTGCGTGGTAGCACACAATTTAAGTACATTTATTAGCACGTTTTCTCAAGACGCATGGCAAAGAAATCTGCACGTAGATCAATCAATATATTTATTTGTTATAACAACCGTACGGTTAGTCATTCCCTATTGGAAAGGCTATACGTACAGATCCGTACGACTAGCCAATATAGGCTAGTCGTACGGCTCCCGTTTAATCCCCGTTTATGTTTTCTGGCGTTTTGAAGCACAATGTGAGACATGTATGAGACAAAAAACTACCAGCTTGAAAAACATTTCCTTCAACATGTTCCGGAAAATCCATATCTCGTGGTAACACTATCCGAAGTCCTATCTTGGAGCTCTCACATTAACAAACTCACGTAAAGACCGAACTCCACCCTCGGCTTCCTCGGGCGAAATCTAAAATACTGCCCTATACCCTGTCGTGCAACTGCTTATCTTGTCTTGGTAAGGTCTATTTTAGATTACAGCTCCATCGTCTTGGACCCACACTAACAAACGAAATTAAAAAAAATGCAGAAGCAGGCAGCGAGATTCATTACCGGCGACTACTCTAAAAGAACACCAGGCTGCGTCACAAGTACTTTAAAATACATGAAAAACCCTGCACTCCAAGAAAGAAGGAAGGCGAAGCGGTTAACTTTCTTCTCTAAGGTTGTTGAGGGGCTGGTGCCAGTATTGTCATACCATGATTTTTTAACTCCATTCCGAAAATCAAAAAGCAGAGTTACTGTAAACACGTTGAAAGATTTCAACGCCGAAAGTTAGTTGATCGTTACTCTATTAATGAATCAAAGTCTTTGAAACAAATCAAGTGTAAAACTATGAAATATAAACACTCAATAATTTCCTTAGACAATATTAGATTGAAAAAAACTGTCCTACAGTGTGATTAACCACCCTCTCTTCCGTTGCGCCAACTTTGAAAGTCTCTGCAACGTACACTTGGATACTTTTTAAACGCAGCATTGTTCAAACTTTAATATCTCAGTTATGAGTTAAGATAATTATTCAAAATCTAAAATGTCATACCCGTAGCCAGGGGGGGGGGGGGGGGATGCGTTGGGTGCGTTCGCACCCAATGTTTTTTGACGAGTAAAAAAATATTTGAACTATATTAAAGATGCACCCAACTTTATTCGACGCAAAAGCGATTATTTAAATTTTCCCGGAATCCATTGAGTCTTCGTATTTAAGCGTTACAATAATGTTGAATTCAATATGCTACCGACAAGAAAGAGAGACCATTTTAGATCATTATTAACGGAATGTTATGCCAGCTTCCGAAAATGGCGGAAATCAAAAGACACCCGTCGACTATTTCCGAAGACTAATGCGTCACTGGTTAATAATTTTGCATTATACCACGTTTTATAACAATTAACGATTGTATACAGAATTTTCGACAGACTGCGTTGTCTTTTTGTTATATCCCCGTACAATCATTTTCGGATAACCTTAAGGGTTTTCAGACAAAAAATATCAGCTATGTTCAAGACAGGATAATTTGTTGTTGTTCTTTGGCAAGAAAATAAATCATTTCTACAAAGCAATGTAGCTTTTTTTGTAGTTTACCAACACCTAATGGCATCTGTTCTGCTCTACATACAGAACTGCTCACAATGTTTTAATTATGTCAAACTTGACATTAGTAAATATGCCATACTCTGAAACAGTTTTTATAATGAATTTAAAACGTTATAACAGATATCAGATGGACGTAAACGTTAAATGTGCATTAACTGTGACGGATCATGAACATACGGGGAAAAAAGTCGATATTTTTTCTTCAACGTTCTGTGATACATTTATATGGGCTTTGAGACGATAGAACCAGTAGTTTGTGGTTAAATGGTCTTAATGAAACCTTAATTGTTGTATTCTGAAATTCGTTTGGAAAATGATAAGTAATTTGTTAAAAATAATTTTAAAAAATACAAGTTACCAGTTATGACATTTTTATTTCTGTTTAGTATTGATGCTGATTAGCGAAGACCCAGTTTTGTTAATCAGTGATTGTTGTACAAAACACTATTTGTTTTTCTTTTAATTTGCTTGATTTAAGAATATTAGAATTTTGGAATGGTAAAATACACCAATGTTATCAAGATTTCAATAAATAATGATATTGTATCCGCTTTTATTGTTGATTTTATATTCTATCAATGTGTTGTTGCATATGTAAACAAAATGTGATCGCGCATACTAGCTTCGGGTATAAAATAATGTATTTCCGTGACTGATATAAAAGTTGGTTATTGAAAAACGGCAGTGGGGAATACATGTTTGTTATATCATTTTCATGTCGTTCAGTTATTGAGTATAGTCAATGAATGTGAATTTTCATATAAAAATGCTGTATAACTACAGTCTCTAAATTCAGATACAAAGCCATCAAATTGCAGGATTTTACTTTTTATTTTCAAAATTGTCTAGAGGAAGGACCTCCAAACCCCCGATTGCAGGAGGGTGACCCCCCACCTACCGCTTCGCCACTTCGTTGCTCAATAACAATTGTTGATGGGAAAATTCGCACCCCATTTTTCAAAACTCTGGCTACGGGCCTGAATGTTATCATTTTAACTACATTCTTAACAAGCTGACGATAAAATCATCCATCCGTAGTCCGACAATCGGACGCTTTAGCACGTGGGGAGTATATAGTTTCATATGTTTGCACGTGGAAATAGTGAAACGCGATATAATTATTAAAATAAAAAAAATCAATTTCATCGTTTTACGTGGATTATAACACCAGGAAAGCTTAAAATAAATTCTAAAATTGCATGGCTCATATGAATATTTAGGAACGCAGCCGCGCATTGTGGCAATTGCAGGCTACCTGCAAGAGAATTGGACACTTTTCTAACGCAACACTTTTCAAACTTGAATATCTCACTTATGAGTTAAGATTTTGAGCTAAAATTGTACATGTCATCATTTGAGTACACACGGTGCAAGCTATCCATAAAATCATTCATTCCTGATGATCGGACCGCAATTTGCCAAAATGCGCGGTTGCGCTTCATCGTCGGTTACCCACGACTAATTCATTCCGTTACTCTCCAGCATTAGCTGGAGAGTAACGGAATGAATTAGTCGTGGGTAACCGACGATGGGTTGCGCTTCTGACTATTCGAATGGCTACTAACATCAGTGTGTACAATACACTTAAAAATATACTGTAAACAGGGTGGATAATACACTTTAAGTAACTTAAAAATCCTTCATGCATACCCTGACCTGCATGCTTTTTATTATTCCTACTTTGCAGACAGACAGACGGACGGATAGATAACCCTAAAAAGAGATTGACAGACAAACAAAAGGCAAACATAAAGCCTAATGTGTATAGAAAATGTCATGGGCATGTGAAATTATGTAACGTACATGACATTTTTGAGTACCGATAATTAATTACCATATTACGTTTTGTTCTATTTTTAGTTAAGGGACCGCTCACCATTGACATTTGGTGAAAAACCAAAGGTACCGGTAATGCACGATCTTCACTTTGTCTTTCATGCGTATACAAAGTTTGATATAATCATCATCAGATCTTTCTTAGAAATTGGTGGATATATATTTATTTCAGAACGTTGCAATGCTATTTAAAGGGGCCTTTTCACAGATTTTGGCATTTTTTAACTTATTCATTAAATGCTTTATATCGATAAATGTAAACATTGGATCGTAAAAGCTCCAGTTAAAAATCAAGAATAAAATTTAAAAAAGGAAAAGAACATTGTCCGGACCAGGTTTCGAACCAGTGACCCCTGGAGTCCTGCCAGAGTCCTGAAGTAAAAACGCTTCAGCCTACTGAGCTATTCCGCCGAGTACACATGGTGAACGTATTTTATACCTGATATAAGCAATCTTCGTAGTTTCACAAAATTTAACGACAAAAACAGAACTCTCCAAATTATTCAATCGTTTCGCGTTGCAACGCTTTATAATTTTTAGGTTTTAAAATCGTCAAAAGATGCATATAATGGCTCTATTAGACCATGGTAAATGTTCAGTATTACTGTTTCCTCACAAATATCATAACTAAAACGAAAATTTGCGAATCTGAAACAACTTTTTTCAATTTTGTCAATTTACCAAAGCGTGAAAAGATCCCTTTAAGGTTTTTCAGACAGATAGACAGACGGATGGATGAACACGGGCATTGATTTACTATTAGAAACATTGCAAATATGTAGCTGAGTGTGTATATTAAGTAAACGTATCAAGAAATATTTTATCATTTATGTACTCGTTAAGTTATTAAAATCATCAGTGACCTTATTATATTCACCTTGATGCAATAGATTAACCTGGAATCAATAACATGCCAATAAACACAATAATAAAGCAATCAACGCGTATCTTTGTTGTTACAAACAGGGGTTAAGTTTGATAATCGGCACCATCGTTATGTTTTACTCGCGAACATTTAACTTTTGACAAGTGGGGGTATTAGCGTTTACGTAATTGACGCAAGTCAATCGATTGCTCGTCTAAATAAAGCGCATAGAAACATCAATTGTGTCTAAATTGTCACCGTTTTTGTTGATGAAATCATGACCTGTTATGAGCGTCGTATTTGCTCTATTTAATATTATCAGTCCAATTAATTTACTTCATCAACGATGCCACGACTACCGTTAGAGCAAAGATCTTATAAATAAACAGTTTAAACTGTTTATTTTATTCATTTTTGGTTAAAGCAAATTTTAATTAAGAAAACGAATTATTTAACTTCTTTTAACACAAAACCACACTCGTAAAGTTATTAAAATCATTGCATGTAGTTTTTATAGAAGCTTCATCACTTGTATGAACAAATGCTGTATGTATATTTTCACGTGTTTGTGTGTATGCAAAAGCTTACGTACCTGATCAAGACTTGTTTATTTCCGAAACGCAAAATGTTTTCGTCCGAAACCTTTACTTTGTTTTGTTGTGTAGGTGTATAGATATTTCATTTTCCTTTTTATTCGAATGATATTCCTCTCTGTAGTATGCTCATACGACGACGTGAGAACAACAAATTAAATCTACATTTTTTCCCTATACAGTATTTATAGGTAAGCGATACGACACGAACGCGGCCCCATCATAATTTTAGATCTGTATTATGATTATTTCTTATTCATATACATTAACGCTGAAAAATTAAATAAAAATTAAAAGTACATTTGCCATTATATCATTAGTGTAGTTGTATTATTGTTTATTGTCAAACTTTATTTCAGCTTTCATCCATGTGATAGATAACACAAACCGGTAGTGATAAATTAAAGTGATACAACGGAAGAGAATATATGAGCCGCGTTCTGAGAAAACTGGGCATGATGCATGTGCGTTAAGTGTCGTCCCAGAATAGCCTGTGCAGTCCGCACAGGCTAATCAGGGACGACACTTTCCGCTTTTATGGTATTTTTAGTTTCAAGGAAGTCCCTCCTTACCGAAAATCAAGTTAAGGCGGAAAGTGTCGTCCCTGATTAGCCTGTGCGGACTGCACAGGCTATGTTTTCTCAAAACAAGACTCATATGCTGTTTAAAGGGGCCTTTTCACAGATTTTTGCATTTTTTTAACTTATTCATTAAATGCTTTATATTGATAAATGTAAACATTGGATCATAAAAGCTCCAGTAAAAAATCAAGAAAAAAAATTAAAAAAAGGAAAAGAACATTGCCCGGAGCAGGTTTCGAACCAGTGACCCCTGGAGTCCTGCCAGAGTCCTGAAGTAAAAACGCTTTAGCCTACTGAGCTATTCCGCCGAGTACACATTCGTGACGTATTTTATACCTTATATACGCAATCTTCGTAGTTTCACAAAATTTAACGACAAAAACAGAACTCTCCAAATTATTCAATCGTTTCGCGTTGCAACGCTTTATAATTTTTAGGTTTTAAAATCGTCAAAAGATGCATATAATGGCTATATTAGAGCATGGTTAATGTTCAGTATTATTGTTTCCTCACAAATATCATAACTAAAACGAAAACTTACGAATCTGAAACAACTTTTTTCAATTTTGTCAATTTACCAAAGCGTGAAAAGATCCCTTTAAGGTGGTAGACTACATAGGAAGAGAAGGGTGGAACTGACGACCGGACAACCGAACCACCGCACATAGCTTATTTCGTTTAAGCATCACTACTCAGCGAATGCGCTTATAATATTGACATGTGAAATCGAATGTGTATTAGCATATAAGATATTAACGGAGTGTAACCTATTATATCAAACCAGTCTAAAAATGCAGACATGATACGTTAACTAACTTTGTTGTCTTGATTCATTGATATTCGTAAACACCAATAACTAAGTTGTATTTCATTGTGTATCTGTGTAAAATGCTGTCGAGTAAGCTTACTATTTCAATAGTTTTAATTTTAAAACACGTATATTAATAGTTGACCATTTATTAATAACGTGTACAGCGAAAACGAAAGTAGACTTGTCAACTGTGTCAACATAAAGATTCTGATTGGTTTAAAGGCACAGCCCCGCCCCCAGGATACAGTATACACAAATCGGCTCCCTTTGATCAGGCAGGTAAACAGCTGATCGCTATTTTTGTGTTGTGTGCTATATTTGTGCTTTATGACGAACTTGTCAAACTTGGTGCATGATTGTCAATATTAATATGTTTGTTTTAAGCAGGCACGATGGTATATAAGGAATGTAAACAACCAATGGATAAGTTAGAAGGTAACATTTAAAATGGACTTATATTTACCATGTATATAAATTTCATTACTATTTATGTCTTACATTATATTTGTGAAATGACTATTATATAATAATATAAACCAGGTTTACATATGACATGTTCAGGGTGGATGATAACGTTGATCATACATATGCGTACAACAAATATTACCAAATCTCAATTAACCCAGACTGGGTTGAGTGAAAATATAGTTTAATATTTACATTCACTTTTTGTATAAGATTACGATGATGTTCTTAAATCAACCTCATTCTTCAAGCTTACAAAATTTGTTATATTAAGACCATTATAGGCAAATACGCATTGCATTATTTACCTTTATTTGCATTTATCATTTAATGATTTATTTTGGTTATAAATGATGGGCAACAAGAAGTTAAATATTGCATTTAACATATAATTTTAAAACCATAAATATAATGTTTGAAGTAATAAGAATGTGCATTGAGGAGTAATACAAAATGTGTCATCATCATCAGTAATTGTTGATCATAATAACAGGTATTAATTAGCACCATCAGCACTATTGTCTCATTAATTTTATAATATTTTTGATTTTTTACTTTCCTGAGTTTTGCTGGAAATATCAGTGATATAAAATAGTTTCAAATAGAAAAGTTCAATATTTTAATTTTGCTACATGGGTAAAACTAATGAGACTGACCTTGGACTCAATTTTTTTTAATGGTGTTGTTTTTTGTTTCATTATGATGTTATTATATCTGCTATTTGCTGCAGTTTTACTTCGATTCCTTCAGAAATGTAAAGAAAGGCCTGAAAAGCATTAAAAAAAAGAAAATTGGTTGGTTTTGATAGATTAACCCCTTTTATACCTGCTTCTTTACCCAACACTGATCATATGAAATAAATGGGCCGTGCTCTGTGAAAAGGGGTCTAATGCACACACTTTCCGCTTTTATGGTATTTTTCTTTTACAGATAATCTCTTAGTACTAGCAAAAATACAGTTTATGGCTGAAGGTGTCATCCCTGATAAGCCTGTGCTGACTGCACAGGCTAATCTGGGACGTCACTTAAAGCACATGCATTAAACCCCCTTTTCATAGAGCGTGGCTCAAATATTTTCATAATGCAGTGGATTATAATAATTATCAGAGTTATATAATGCTGATAGTAATGTGGTGATAATTTTGAAATAAATGTCAATACAGGGATAGAATATTTCTGTTAAGAAAACGCATTGAAGAAAGACCTGTGATAAGAGGATTACACTAAATACTGAGTGAAAACATGTCATGGGAACATCATATAAACAGTCTCAGCTTAATTTGTAGTGTCACACTAACACACTATTACGTTAAGTTGAAACAGTGTTTTATTCACCATTTAAGGAATGGGGCCATGTCCTTTTGGATTTGGAAAATGTGCCACTTTAAAGTTTGTAACTAAAATTTGGAAATTAACGTTGTTGCTGTTTTGCTAAAAATGCTTCAAAATTGAGAATACAGGAGTTTTCAGTATTATATTTACTAAGGTTGAACTTATATGGATGGCAGATGAACAAAATATTGAGATCTAAACAAACTGTTGTTTTTCGACAATGCAGTATAAGCAGTTTTACCTGTTGTTTTGATTACTTTTGCATGATTAATAGGCACAATTGCCTATATAAATGCATAATTTAAAGTAGTTTTACTTCATAGCTCAATTTTTGTTTTGATTTTTGAAAATTAAAATCCTCAACAAATGAAACTGTATCCATGCATGCATGACCTCAGTTTAAAAATGCAGTCCAAATGAAAAAAAAAGCCCTTTTAATGAAAAAGTAAAAATGTTCTTATTATGCTTTCAAGTATGGGCAGAATATTACAAAAATACATTTGTAACATAAAATGAACAGTTTTGGGTCACAGGCACTCAGCATTCTTTGCTACCCCACCCCCAGTATCATAATTTGCATTTAACCGGTATACAGTATTCACTGTTCCTAAGAAATAATATTCACACAGAGTAAAATTTATTTAAAAAAAACCCATGCCTTACATAACATTTAAAAACATAGGTGCATACTGCTTGAGCAACAGTAAAATAAGAAAAGGAACACATTCAGGGCCCTCGTTTGACCGTTTTTGGGGAGGAAATTAAGCCCCATTCCCCCCTTAAAATAGTATACTTTTTTCCCCTATTTCAGCTAAAAATTCCCCTCTCCAAAAATTTTTTACTTTTTATTTTTTTTATTTTATACCTATGTTGCCAGCTGGTATCGTGCTATTAACCTTTGATTAAATGCATATTTATGTGTAAATTACATTAAAATATAGCAATTTTAAGTGTTGAATGGTTGGTGAAAAGATCTTCTATAATTCCCCTTTTTGCCGAAAACAACGCAAAATTCCCCCCTCTAAGAGCCCCGGCCCCATCCCCCAAAGTGTAGCAAGGCCCCTGACATTCAATGTAAAAGGAATGTTGTTACTATATCAGCAGGTGATAATTGTGGTATAATACTGTTCTGTGTTAAGCTTAGTTGTTGAAGTCAGTAGACCAAGGATATATTTTGGCCATGCTCTGTAAAAAGGCTGTTATATGCATGTGCGTAAAGTGTCGTCCCAGATTAGCCGTGCAGTCTGCACATGCTAATTAGGGACAACACTTCCCACCTAAACTGCATTTTCTCTAAACCAAACTTTTCATAAAAGTGGAAAGTGTTGTGCAGCCTGTGCAGACTGCTGATCTGGGACTAGACTTTATGCACATGCATTGAACTGCTGATCTGGGACTAGACTTTATGCATATGCATTGAACTGCTGATCTGGGACTAGACTTTATGCACATGCATTGAACTGCTGATCTGGGGCTAGACTTTATGCATATGCATTGAACTGCTGATCTGGGACTAGACTTTATGCACATGCATTGAACTGCTGATCTGGGGCTAGACTTTATGCATATGCATTGAACCCTCTGATCTGGGGCTAGACTTTATGCACATGCATTGAACTGCTGATCTGGGACTAGACTTTATGCACATGCATTGAACCCTCTGATCTGGGACTAGACTTTATGCACATGCATTGAACTGCTGATCTGGGGCTAGACTTTATGCATATGCATTGAACCCTCTGATCTGGGGCTAGACTTTATGCATATGCATTGAACCCTCTGATCTGGGACTAGACTTTATGCATATGCATTGAACTGCTGATCTGGGGCTAGACTTTATGCATATGCATTGAACTGCTGATCTGGGACTAGACTTTATGCATATGCATTGAACCCTCTGATCTGGGGCTAGACTTTATGCATATGCATTGAACCCTCTGATCTGGGGCTAGACTTTATGCATATGCATTGAACCCTCTGATCTGGGACTAGACTTTATGCATATGCATTGAACTGCTGATCTGGGGCTAGACTTTATGCACATGCATTGAACCCTCTGATCTGGGACTAGACTTTATGCACATGCATTGAACTGCTGATCTGGGACTAGACTTTATGCACATGCATTGAACTGCTGATCTGGGGCTAGACTTTATGCACATGCATTGAACTGCTGATCTGGGGCTAGACTTTATGCACATGCATTGAACCCTCTGATCTGGGACTAGACTTTATGCATATGCATTGAACTGCTGATCTGGGACTAGACTTTATGCACATGCATTGAACTGCTGATCTGGGACTAGACTTTATGCATATGCATTGAACCCTCTGATCTGGGACTAGACTTTATGCATATGCATTGAACTGCTGATCTGGGACTAGACTTTATGCATATGCATTGAACCCTCTTTTCACAGAGCACAGGTAGTTGATTTAATTTTACAAGATAAATAGAAGGACTTTTCTTTTCACATGTGGTCATGGTTCATTGCATTCTCATTATGTTTCTCATAAAAACATTGAACTTGTTATCAAGGTAATCTTGTTATAAAATGCTCTGCTAAATGGCCCAGTTGTTGGACACAAGTATTGTTATTGTCTTTTAAGTGCTTATTATTGTATAAAGCATAGTGTTTCACAGCACATAAAGGGTAGATACATGTATTCATCAGTAAAAAATCAGAAATCATTTTTATACTACAGCAAAAATGATCTATAAAAGGAAACTCGGGTGTCAGATAAACTTGGCAGGCCTTGCTGTGCTGTGTTTTTCTCACCTTTTTGGGAATGGGGCCGGGTCCCTTTGGATGGGGAAAATTTGCAGCGTTTTGACTAAACTTGGATTGAGATCTAAAAAAAAAAATTTTTTTTTTTGGAAACCTTCCATTGGGAATTTTTAGCTCCCATATGGGAAAAATATATACATTTTTTCGATTGGGAATGGGGCCGATTATCATACCCGATTTTGAATAAAAAAAAACACTGCTGTGTAACCTTTCCTTGACTCACTGTTTAAATTCAAGTACCAAAATACAGCACACTAACCTAATATTCAAGATTTTCTCAGCTAAATAGCTGAAAACACATGTCTAATAGTGAGATGTTTTATTATACATAAGAAAACCATAAAGGATTGACTGTCTTCTTTCTTATTTGCATTATGGTTTGACCATAAGGTGTTCAAACCCTTAAAGTGACTTTTCACAGATTATGGCATGTTTTTATGCCCCCGGTAGGATGGCATATGGCAGTTGAACTGTCTGTCAGTCCGTTTGTATGTTAGTCTGTGCATCCATATGAAAATTTTAACATTGGCCATAACTTTTGCAATATTGAAGATAGCAACTTCATATTTGGCATGCATGTGTATGTCATGAAGCTGCACATTTTGAGTGGTGAGAGGTCAAGGTCATCCTTCACGGTCAAAGGTCAAATATATGGCTTCAAAGCGGCACAGTAGGGGGCATTTCTGACAAACACATTTCTTGTTAAGTTTCTCATTAAATGCTATAATTTCTTTAATGCAAATATTTAAACTAAATAGTTCCAGTATAAAACAAAAATAATATTAAAGAAAGAAAAAAAGTAATCCACAACTCAGTGTTTGACCACTGACTCTTGCAGTACAAGTCCAGTGCTCAAACCACTTGGCCATCCGTACTGATATACTGGATGATGTATCATGTTATACTAGTTTTAACCCATTTATGCCTAGTTGACTTTCCCATCTTTCTAAATTGGATCAATTTATTTCTAAAATAAGGGATGTCTAGTATATTTATTTCTATATTTAGAATATTTCTTACAGAAATTCTTTTGAGCAAACAGTGCAGACCCTGATGGGACACCGCATCATGCTGCGTCTCATCTGGGTCTACGCTGTTTTGCCAAGGCCTTTTTTCTAGACGCCAGGAATAAATGGTTTTAGAAATCATGGTAATGTCAAAATATGAAGATTAAAACAGAACTCTCAACCATTTAATTAAATCATTTCGCATTTGTAATGCTTGATAATTTTCAGGATTTTTAATTGTCATTAGATGCATATTGTGGATATTTAAGAGCATGGTAAATGTTCAGTATAACTATATCCTCGCAAATATCATAACTACAACAACAATTTCAAATCTAAAACTATTTTTTTAATTTTGTCAATTTACCAAAACGTGAAAAGGTCCCTTTAAAATAGAACATTTAATGAAAAGACTCCAAATGCAGTTCATATTGGTTCAGATTGTTCATTATGTAGAGCAAACAAAAGTTTTGACAGATCTTGGATATGCTCATATACGGTGTCTTCAAGCAATTATCAGTTTATGTCAGTGATTAATGGGTATATGGAACTTGATCTGTTGTATGAACAGAGCAGATTATTGAAATGTCCCAGAAATGATTGAAGACACTCATGCAGGGTCAACACTGTCCATATTTATCTCTTTCAGTGCTAGAACCGAATTTTGAAGGCCTTTGCAAACAGTTTGGATCCAGATGAGACGCCACAGAACGTGGCGTCTCATCAGGATCCAAACTGTTTGCTATTCTGATAGTATTCTTTGAAAAAAAATCGAAGAAAATGCTAATTTTAGAAATTCAGCAGACAACATTTTAGCAGACACAAATTTCCCAGCATGCAAAGGGTTATCATATCAGCCTCAATCTGGGAACTTGGGTCTTAATTCTCGTGCATTATGTGACGTCCCAGATTAGCCCCTGCAGTCTGCACAGTGCGCACAGGCTTATCAGGAACGACACTTTTTTTTCATGATATTTTTAAGCCCCCGGATCGAATGATCGGGGGTATATTGTTTTTGGCCTGTCTGTCTGTCATTCTGTCCCAAAACTTTAACCTTGGTTAAAGTTTTGCGATATCTTTTGCAATATTGAAGATAGCAACTTAATATTTGGCATGCATGTGTATCTCATGGAGCTGCACATTTTGAAAGGTGAAAGGTCAAGGTCATCCTTCAAGGTCAAAAGTCAAATATATGGCTTCAAAGCGGCGCAGTAGGGGGCATTGTGTTTCACAAGCACAGCTCTTATTTGTATTTAGGAAGTCAGTTCTTATCGAAAATAGAGTTTTGGTGGTAGGTGTTGTCCTTTATTAACAGGTGCACATTGCTATTTCAGAATACATTTGTATTTTCTGCCTCTATATCACAGCGCAAGCAACTCCTACAAAATAGAACATGATAATAATGTTGATATTTTAAGGGAATGAGCAAGTATTTGTATGTTTTAGTCATTTTTTAACATAACAGAGTTTACATTTTAATATTTTATTAATTATTTATTTTTTAAAGTAATCCCCCTTCAAAACAATTATACACCTCAATATAAATGTATGTCTAGTGAAAGACTCCCTTTTTTAAATTAAGGGTAGTACCTCAGGAATTGAAGGGTGATGTATGAAAAGTTGAAATTGTTCAAGATTAAAATGATGTTAAACATTGCTTTAACTCTTTCCCACTCAGAAGCAAAGTGAAAATGGCTATGTGCAAACAGCATAAAACCAGAACAGCCTGCGAGTAACTCGCAGTCTGTTCAGGTTTTATGCTGCTCATCAGTATCTTAGTGTTGGAAATGAAGCCTTTAAAACTTGAATCAAGTACATGTAAGAAAGGTCTTTAATTAAATGTAACTTTCTTAGGGACTACAAATGCACCAAAATACGTATAATGTGGTAAAGGGTTAACTATATCAAGGGGGGATTTTTATGCCCCCCTTCGAAGAAGAGGGGGTATATTGCTTTGCACATGTCGGTCGGTCTGTCGGTCTGTCGGTCCGTCCACCAGGTGGTTTGCGGATGATAACTCACGAATGCTTAGGCCTAGGATCATGAAACTTCATAGGTACATTGATCATGACTCGCAGATGACCCCTATTGATTTTGAGGTCACTAGGTCAAAGGTCAAGGTCACTGTGACCCGAAATCGTAAAATGGTTTCTGGATGATAATTCAAGAACGCTTATGCCTAGGATCATGAAACTTGATAGACCCTATTGATTTTGAGGTCACTAGGTCAAAGGTCAAGGTCACGGTGACCCAAAATAGTAAAATGGTTTCCGGATGATAACTCAAGAACGCTTTTGCTTAGGATAATGAAACTTGATAGGTATATTGATCATGACTCGCAGATGACCCCTATTGATTTTGAGGTCACTAGGTCAAAGGTCAAGGTCACGGTGACCCAAAATAGTAAAATGGTTTCCGGATGATAACTCAAGAACACTAAGGCCTAGGATCATGAAACTTGATAGGTAGATTGATCATGACTCGCAGATGACCCCTATTAATTTTCAGGTCACTAGGTCAAAGGTCAAGGTCACGGTGACCCGAAATAGTAAAATGGTTTCCGGATGATAACTCAAGAACGCTTATGTCTAGGATCATGAAACTTGATAGGTACATTGATCATGACTGGCAGATGACCCTTATTGATTTTCAGGTCACTAGGTCAAAGGTCAAGGTCACATTGACCCGAAATAGTAAAATGGTTTCCCGAGGATAACTCAAGAAAGCTTATGGCTAGGATCATGAAACTTCATAGGTACATTGATCATGACTCGCATATGACCCCTATTGATTTTCAAGTCACTAGGTCAAAGGTCAAGGTCACAGTGACAAAAAACATATTTACAAAATGGCTGTTACTACAACTGAGAGCCAATATAGGGGGCATGCATGTTTTACAAACAGCCCTTGTTATTAAAAAATTATTACAATTCTTTGCATAATCATGCACATGTAGATCATAACTAGGTTTTAAATAGATTATAGGGCCGCAGTCTAAAACCAAATTTAGTCCTCAGTACAGGATATTTCTATATTTATGTATGATTTAATTGAAATTTTAGTCAGCTGTCCATTTAAAGTTAATTGTCTTCAAAACTGTAACATTACAAAAATTAAATACTGAGCCTCAGTATTTAAATTTGTTTTGTTGTATTGAAGACATTTTTAAATGAGGCAGTTTACTCAAATTTCAATTATATCAGTGAGGTACTATTTGTAAGAAGTGGCATCGAAAAACAGGGAAGAAAATTCTGCATTGTACATTTCATGTATATTGTTTATATGTTTAATTCAGCTGCAGATTTGCTATTTAAATTTAATGTCACATACAATTGTTTTGTAAACAGTATTATTTTGAAAAAAAAACACAGTCAAGATTGAGAAATGTTGAAATATCACCCAATAATATTGAGGTATGGTCATGCCAACATGTGAATTGAGACCTGCAGAGTTATATGGTTTTGAATGTTGAGTTACTGTCTCAGAATCTTTATGGAGGAATGCAGAGTTATATAAAATGTTTATTGACACAGAAATGTTTGAGGGATGAAAGCGAAAAAGCTTTAACTGACATTTTTTCACAAACAGGGCTCAACATTAACCGAAAAACCAACTTGCCCTGCTGGGCAAGTATTTAGAAAATCTACTTGCCCTGAAAGTAAAGCCGCTTGCCCAAACATGAAATATCACATTTACTGTAAACCTCATATTTTTTAATAAATTCAAAATAATACACCACAAAACCTTTTTTTTTTAACATTTAAGGGAATGATTACTGCAATTAAAGTCTAATGAAAGTCTAAATTAAATTCCCTTTGTTCTGTTTTGCACTTGCATGGGCGGACAACTAGATTATAAAATAACTTGCCCGGACCCAACTTTTACTTGCCAGGGGCAATAGGACAACCGTTAATGTTGAGCCCTGACAAAACAACTTTTTTGTATATTTTGAATCGCAACATCCATGCACATCATGTATTAAAATATCTTAGTTCTAGGCAATCAAATAAAAAGTAAAATTGAAATTTGTCCTATAGCTCTAAGTTAAATGAAATACTTTTTTACAGCGAAAAGGTTCTATGTGCAGTGAAGTTGCTTTATTGATGTTTGTTACTTTCCAGACCCTTAGAGGTTGGCGGGGTTTATCAGACATAATACTGTAACCAGGCATCTTGCCTGTACAAAATTATTTGGGTTTAATTATGACTCAATGATGGTTCTTTTTCAGACCATTAAAATGCAGTTCAAATGTTACCAAAATGAGGTTAAACCATGCAGGGCTGAATGTTGGGCTAAATATGCAAATGGGCCTTGCCCTGAGAAAACAGGGCTAAATGCGTGTGCTTAAAGTGTTATATCTGATAAGCCTGTTCATTTTGGGTATTTTTCAATCAAAGGAAGTCTCTTCTTATGGAAAATCCAGTTTGGGCAGAAGATTTTGTTCATGATTAGCCAGTGTGGACTGCACATTTAGCCAGTGTGGACTGCACATTTAGCCAGTGTGGACTGCACATTTAGCCAGTGTGGACTGCACATTTAGCCAGTGTGGACTGCACATTTAGCCAGTGTGGACTGCACATTTAGCCAGTGTGGACTGCACATATAAATCTGGGACGACACCTTACGCACATGCATTTACCCATATTTTCTTGGAGAGGGGTTTGAATGAGCTGAAAGACTTGTTAACCTGAAAAGGGGCTTAACTTATGAAGACAATGCTAAATAACACAAAGGGGTAAAAATTACAAGAATAAGAACCACAACTGTATTATAAACAAGAAATATCTTTAAAAAAGATATACGGCGTTGATTGTGGTCGATGTTTATGAACGATCAAAAGTTATCTCTATGAGATAAAAAGTAGCGGATGCCTTTTTTCTGCGCAGTTCTTAGCTACATCACAAGCAAATCAATTACGGGGTGTTGCGCCAGATTTCGTGGCTTATTTTGCTTTATGTGATATTATTACTCAGATATCTATATTTACAGAATAGAAAAACACAAGAAACATGAAAATAAACGAGTGCATATAGGTCAGCCGGCAATACTCGAATCTTATTTAATTGCATAGTTATAGTATAGTGAATTATTGTGCTCATGCTTAATAAACTGGTCTAAATGGATAAATATTTCTAATTAATTTTATCAATATTGGTCCTTATCATGCAAATGTTGAAAACATTAAAAATCGATGATTGACATACCACAATAATATCGCCGAATATCTTTCTTTAGTATCTTTCTGATCAAAACAGACTTCAAGTGCACAAAGTTTACGAGACGGCGTTTATATGAAGGAAAACAATGGAATCTATGCTATTTTTGTCTGATGAAGTAAATAGTTCGTTTAGTCGCTTTGTCGATATACAGATTTCTGGAACTGACCGCAAACTGACCTTGATATCTTGCGGATTGGAATGCGATGCATTAAAGTTAGGTAACAATTCTCTGCTGAAACGACGGCTTGTTTACGCCAACTGTACACGACCAAGGCAACAGCTGTGACTAAAATATTTCAATGAAAAGATCGCAACCCCTTCTGCGAACTCCGGTGATGAACTGTATATAAACTCTGACTTTCACACACTGGCCGCGAATTGACCCGAAACCTCGCAGGTTGAAATGCAATTCAAGAAAGTACTAAATATGAGAATATAGCCTTTAGTATAAACGCTTTTGCGCTGGTAATTCTCTGAAAATAAAAGGTGAACGCACAAACTGTATTTATGTCGAAAATTGATTGTAAAACTGTTCTATCTATTGAGCCTTTTCATCAGAGATAAAATTGTTTCATGCAGTAAAACAGTATTACAAAGACGCGGATATGTTTCCAATGTTCTGGTGTTATACTCAAATCAGCCAATGGAATAAATGAAGTGTATTCATTCGTACCTAGCCGCGGGAAATTTTATTTGTATATTATTGGACACTTACAAAGGTCAAGTCAGGGTGAAAAGCTGGCTTAATACAGCTTACGCCGAAAAAATGCCCCAGCACAATTTTATCACAAATTTGATGTCACAGACTTAGGTATTCAAATTAGTTATAATGTCATTTAATTAGGTTTAACTAAAAAACTATAACACCTTGGGTGTTAAACTTACAGATCTATATAGCATTCCATCGATTTCTTTTCCCAATTCAGAAAAGTACTGGTGTCAGTTCAATGGGGAAAATTGTGCGCGAAAAAACTCAAACTGGGAAAATTCGCATTGTGAAGTCTTCATATTGGTAAATATGTGTATTTGATTTTTGGCTTCCAAATACTTTTAAATTGATAACTAAATGTTGTCAAGTTGTTAATATTATATTTACTTATGCATTTTATATTTGAAAATAAGCATTTTTTAGAACCTTCAATTGGAGGAATTGTTTTAACAGCAATTGGGAAATTTGTAGTTTTTAGATGGTCGCTTTAGCGACCGTCTAAAGTGCTTGATGTGAAATTCAGGTCGAGACGGCCTAGGTATGATTAACCCAATACCCGCTTGCGTATCTGCGCAAGAAAGAGTTGTATAATTTATGCAAGAGGTTTGAGTTCTCCAATTATGTGTATTCACAAATGGAAACATAATATTAATATCGTGTTACATTCAATATTTTGGAACGGTGTTTTATAGAAAAGAATCAATAAACAATGATCGCATTGTACGTGTCGCAGAGGAGATTGTTTATGAATGATTAAAATAGTCCATTTCTGCTGCGTCTGCGTGACGTAGTATTTTCGCTCAGCTCATTCATTACTCTGCGGCTGGCGATAAACAAAGGGGAGTCCGGGTGAGAATAACGCACTAGTATTAGGTTACGCTTGTTTATATTCACATGTCTCAATTAATAATACGTTGACCACGAGTTTAACAATTATTACAGGGATACGATAGACAACATAAAAAATGTTTTATTATCGCTGAAACTGTTAAAAACATTTAAATATAACAAGAATATTCTCTAAAAAAAATGTAGTCTTGCTGTTTAGAAATAAGGTTTGGAATTTTGGTTTCTAAATAACTTAATTCAAAACAAAAGTTTAATTATAGTGTTTTTTACTTGTTAGTCGCATATTTACCGCATTATAATGTGTGTTATAATAGGCAAACCATACATTAGTAAAATTCAATCTGCCTTCGCACATAGAAGGAATGGGTCAATTGGGTGCTGCGTTTCCTTTGCTTACTTCAGTTAGAGGTCAATTCTTTACGTACTAGCAACCACAAGGCTCTGGCTTCAAAGGAATTGCAGAGCGATAATAAAAGTCGTAGTCGCATGGTATTTGCGTTTAGCGTCCTATTTGGTCACGTGGTTCTTTTTTCGCGGGTGTTTTGGCATTCATGATATGAGGCTATTAATAGATGCGCCTGTCGATAAACAAAGGAAAGTTTACGGGTTATAACAACGCAATAGGTTACGCTCTCACATACAACTCAGTTACGTAGTACAGGTCGTAAATTGAGAGATTCGGGAAAAAGTTGATGCTTATTTATATTCTCAATTTATAAAACGTTGAACATAAGTTCAACAATAACTTCAGCGATACGATAGACAAAAACAAAAAAAATGTTTCATAATCGCTAAACCCGAATATAACAAACAATTTATAATAATAATACAAATGACCTGTTTCATAACCTTGTTCATGCTACTACAGCGGGTATTTCTAAAAACGTTCTTTGGTTCTGAACAGATAGCGGCGATCTTTTGTATTTACAGGTGCTAGCAACGCAAAAGTAGAAGGTTAGTAGAAGGTTTAGCTTGTTTATATTCACAGTTCTCAATACATAGACAGTTGGATATGAGTTCATCAATTACTACAGGCATACTATAGGCAACCTCAAAAATGCTTTATAATCGCTAAAACCGAAAACAACTAAATATATTATATTAAATATATCTATAACAATAAATGTCTTTTAAAAATGTAGTCGGCGTATACGCTGACTTTGAAATAAAGTTAGCAATTTACTTTTCTAAATAATTAAATACAATTAAACAAAAGTTAAACTATTGTGTTGTGTTTTTTACTTGTAAGCTGCATATTTACCGCATAAAATGTGTGTCAAACCACACATTAGTGTGAGTAAATAAAAAATATACTACGGGAGAGCACTTCATATGTGTCCTCATATGCCTTGTTATGAGTATCTTTCTTCACTATCGAAATATATCGTATGTTTATATTTGATTTAAACACAGTTTTCTTTCGACACATTTAAATCACACGTCAATAGCGCCGTCATGCGAAAATGGGTCTTATGCGTTTCGGCAAGCGTTTGTTAAACCCAACATGTGCTTTTGCGCAGTCAGGCCATAGGCGATGCTGTTCGCTTTAAAATCACTCAATATGTTATGTTTCTCCTTACCAGAAGGAGGGATAGCTGAGTGGGCTATTTATATTATAAATGGGCGCATATGGAATAAGACCCATTTTCGCATGACGAGGGTCATTACAAATCTCATTGCGAATTGAAAATGCCACATTTAAGAACAATGCTTTTTAATACAAAATTGAATTCAAAATAGCAAACTTGTTAAAAATGGCAGCCAATCCACACATTAAGGAATGATTTCCAGACTTGCTGACCAAGTACGGCAATCATTGGGTTATGATAATTAAACGATTTTCTCTTATCCTGACACTATACTATTTCGCTAATGATTGTTTTCTCATCTTGGAGGCGAAAGTGAAATTCTGCGAGATGGATTGTAACGCGTAATTGTAACAGGGCCACAATTTGTGTCGTTTAAGCATACAGAGAGAAGTCCGGAATTCCTTACACTGAATAGTGCTACATCCTTTGAATTGAGCACATACGCAGTGATGTAGCAAAAATTCAGAGGTTGTTTCTCGAATCAGCTTAATAAATATTCGAAAATATGCATGCTTGTCTGTTGGCGTTATGTAAAAGTCACTAAGATAAAAACTGAAACAGCTACGTCTAAAAGCGCATTAGTGCTCTATACCTATGTTTATGTTAGCGTTGTTGGCACAGTGTGAACTGCTCGGGTAACAAGTAAAGCATAAACAGCAATGTTTATATACTTTTATTCCTCCATATACAAGATACGAAGATTATTGTATATTTTGAATTTGTATATGGTGTCAAAAATCAAAAGTTTTGTACACGGAACTTTCATTATGAATTTATATTCTTGGTGAGATAGTCATTTGATATTAGAAAAATATTCCTTTAATATGATGGTGACTGCAAATTTTCTTTATATTAAGTTCTCATAACCATTTTCATCATACTTTCTATGCTTTCAGAACTTCCAAAAAGCATGTTGTGTTTATTTTGTCTTAGTTATTTCTATGAAATAATAAGGATGATAAAAAGTGCACACAAAATTCGACCCGTGCGCTATGACACACACTTTATAAAGTTGAATGGCGTGTGTTCATTTTAAACTTGCGATTGATTTTCAAAAATGAATGGCGTGTTAAATTATGCAATAGCGAACATCTTCAGTGCATTCGGCGCTTTGATTTCCTAATTGCGAAAGTACAGTTTTCTGCTGCATTCATTTTCAACTACAAAGCTAAAGAACGTAGGACATTGAACCACAGGTTATCATATTGGATGGAAAAGGACATTGACTTAAGCTATTTTTCTGTTTTGTCCTGGCAGGTGTTCTTAAAACTGGCTGACTCATAATGTACATTAAGTTGTATAGGGAGACAGATCACTATCTACATTAAGTTGTATAGGGAGACAGATCACTGGGATTGAATATCAGTTTAGCCGTGCTCTGTAAAAAAGGGGTTTAATGCATGTGCGTAAAGTGCCGTCCCAGATTAGCCTGTGCAGTCCGCACAGGCTAATCAGGGATGACACTTTCTGCCTTGACTTGATTTTTGCTATGAAGAGACTTTCCTGAAAGGAAAATATCATAAAAGCGGAAAGTGTCGTCCCTGATTAGCCTGTGCAGGCTGCATAGGCTAATCTTGGACGGCACATTACGCTCATGCATTAAACCCCCTTTTCACAAAGCACGGCTCATTTAATGTAAAACTGTAAAAGTAATCCTTCTACTGAGTTTTGCAGTATAAATCAATTCAGTTGCCTCATGTATTCAAACCTTTTAAAATGTGTTATAAGATTGCAATGATTAAGGAATGCATTGAAGCATAAATAACTGAAGGGGAATTTGTTTGCAAGTACACATGGGCGCCATAGCTGCAATTATTTGCCTTCAGGTTCACAGTCTGCTATCATTCATGATCATTGAATGCAGGATTCGCATGATAGATTGCTCACAATGTAGAAAACTGATAATTTTTTTATTGTAAATCCACATGTAACCCTACCCCTAATCCACATGCTGTTGAACAGGATCATACGAGCATTATGTTAACCCTTTGCATGCTGGGAAATTTGTCGTCTGCTAAAATGTCGTCTGCTGAATTTGTAAAATAAGCATTTTCTTCATTTTTTTCCAAAGAATACTATCAGAATAGCAAACAGTTTGGATCCAGATGAGACGCCACGTTCTGTGGCGTCTCATCTGGATCCAAACTGTTTGCAAAGGCCTTTAAAATTCGGTTCCCGCACTGAAAGGGTTAAAATTGCCCCATACCCAAAATGGTGAAAACACAACACTGACAATGATCTTAGTCATTTACGCTGCACTGTTGAAGCATATCATTGCAATATCATATGTTGGTATGGGATATGTAGGATGTATGAAATTAGAACTGAAGTTTCATGTTGGACGCAGCCAATAATATCAACGTTCAAAAGTACCTAAAGAATGTAATCACAGATTTCCTTATTATATTAAATAAAAAAAATGTTTTTGCTAACAAATAAGTGTAAAATGTTTGAATATATATGATTATGAGGACAAGAAAAAAATACAGCAAATATTGCTGAACCGGAATTTAAACCCTGGCACTTTAGTTTATAAGCAACAAATTAACTTGCTATAACCAGACTATTCATTCTTCAGAAATTAACTGATTCCGGAATTCACTCAAGTTTAGAAAAACCCCAAAATCCCTCAGTACAAACAACGCTGGTCCATTATATCAACCAATTATAGCTTAACTTAAATACTAACGGTTGATACGGTGTGTGATTTTGAAATGATTATAAATGGGTCAGGATTATTTGTACCAGCAGATGGGTTTTACCAAAAGGTTGCTTTTTCGGGAAACACATATTGTGAATGTATAATTACTGATATGCTAATAACAGATGCATTTTCAAGTTATCAATGAGAGGCAATACTTATTATACTTAACGAGCCTTGCTGTGGGAAACGCTTGTGCGAAAAGTGTCGTCCCAGATTAGTCTGTGCAGTGTGCACAGGCTAATCAGGGATGACACTTTTCCCCTTTTAGTGTAGTTTTCTTTTAAAGAAAGTCTCTTCTTATAGCCAAATCCAGTTAAGTTGGAAAATGTCCTCCCTTCCTAGCCAGTGCAGACTGCACAGGCTTATTTTGGATGACACTTTATGCACATGCATTTAACCCTGTTTCTCAGAATGCTTCTCAAATGCTTTTATTATTGATTTTGTTTGATGATGAATAAAGAATATTGTCATTAAAGGATTCAAACCCAGGACCTATAGGAAGAAAAGGTTACCGCTGGACCATGCAGGTCTTAGACAGTCTGCAAAATTAACCCACCCCTGATGCAAGGATATATCTCAGCTTTAGCAATATAACAATTGTTTAATGATCGCCTGATTTGCGATGAATAAATTCCAGAAAGAAACTTGGAAAATAAATCAACAAATAAAATCAATTGGCGCATTTCAGAGGTAAATGTTAACACTTAACAGTAACATCGCTTGGTTGACCTCTTAATTATCAGAAATCAGAATAGTTGACCTCGAATTAAAAAATACTTAAGGAACCCCAGTTTGGACCAAAATTTTAGCACCTTATTTAAAGTTTATTTTTCAAATAATGGTTTGTTAGTAATAGGTATATTTTTTAGTTATCAATTAATAGTATTTGGCATGCCTAATTTATTGAATAATTTTGCCTGCTGATTTCCATCTTAAAACCCATATTTTAAATATTTGTCAAAGTATGCTTATTCATTTTACTTCATATCTTAGAACAGCCTTGTTACCAATCTAGAGGCCATATTTATGACTCAATCTTGGTGGAACTTGGTCACAATGTTGATATTTACAATATCTTGGCTGACTTTGAATCTGGTTCACTTGGGTTTTAAACTTAGGTTCCCATGCCCAATCTTACCTAGAGGCCACATTTATGAATAAATCTTGATGAGAAATAGTCAGCAGAAACTTTATCTCTTTCAGCGCGGGAACCGAATTTTGATGGCCTTTGCAAACAGTTTGGATCCAGATGAGACGCCACAGAACGTGGCGTCTCATTAGGATCCAAACTGTTTGCTATTTTTATAGTATTCTTTGAAAAAAATCGAAGAAAATGCTAATTTTAGAAATTCAGCAGACAACATTTTAGCAGACGACAAATTTCCCAGCATGCAAAGGGTTAAATTGACAATATTGAGACCACGTTTGAATCTAGGTCAAGTTGGGTCCAAAACTAGTTTACCATATAAGTTGAAGTCTTTCACAATTGTTTTATATTGAAAACAGGTGAGCGCTCCAGAACCATCATGACCCTCTTGCTCTGGTTAAATAATCCATTTAACTATTACATCCTGAAACAAAATCATGTAATCATTGTGTATTTGATATATAACACAAAGGTTACATTAACTAACCAGGTAATTTATGTGTATTCAACATTATCACATCTTTAGAACAGCTTTATGTTGGAACACATGCATGCCATAATCTAGTTAAAGCATTCTCTTATTTCATGTCAACTACAGGAAATCCAAAAATCTGAAGGCACAATTTTATGCGTCACAGTATTTTCTTTAATGCTTTGAATGAACAGAAACCAGTGTTGAAATTTGATCCTAATAACAAATCTAATTTTTTTTTTTTAATGACAGCTTAAAATTACCAATCGAAGTTTTTCCAAACACATATCCATTTTTTTGTAATACATAAAATTGCAATTTTCAGTTGAATCAAATACAAAACACCTTTATTCTCAATTTTAAACTTTTTGCCAGCAAAAATCACTTAATTAAATTTCCTTGGGCTTTAGTCAAAACTACAAGATTTTTCCTAAGCCAAAGCACCCTGGTTAACCCTGTGCATGCTGGGTAATTTGTCTTCTGCTAAAATGTCGTCTGCTGAATTTCTAAAATTAGCATTTTCTTTGAATTTTTTTCAAAGAATACAATCCGAATAGCAAACAGTTTTGATCTTGATGAGACGCCACGTTCTGGGGCGTCTCATCTGGATCCAAACTGTTTGCAAAGGCCTTCAAAATTCGGTTCCCGCACTGAAAGGGTTAAAAATCAGATGCAAGTTGGTTATTGTAAATTTAGTATGATTTGTATCTTTAGATATGCACATAACTAGGTCTGATGCAGTTTGGTTATTGTAAATCTAGTATGATTTGTATCTGGAGTTATAGACATAACTAGGTTGGATGCGGTTTTGTTATTGTGCATGCAGTATGATTTATGTGTTTACCGGTAATTGTCATGTACCAATATTATCAGTGTCCCTTCACCCAGCTGGTACTAGGCTCATGTATCAACAATCTGTATGGGCTTTGTTAGCCCTGGTACCAGGCTCATGTATCATCAATCTGTATGGGCTTTGTTAGCCAGGTAATGCAAAACATGTTGACTGAATTTAATAATAATGTAAAACCATATGAGCTGCGTTCTGTGAAAAGGGGGTTTAATGCATGTGCCTAAAGTGTGGTCCCAGATTAGCCTGTGTAGTCCGCACAGGCTAATACGGCATGGCACTTAAAACTGGATTCTTGAAGTCTTTCTTTAAAAAAATAATATCTTGAAAGCAGAAAGTGTTGTCCCTGTGATTAGCCTGTGCATAATACACAGGCTATTTTGGAATGACACTTTACGCACATGCATTAAATCCCCTTTTCACAGAGCACAATATGACACTCAATCTGGGAAAATGTGGCTAAATGCATATGTGTAAAGTGTTAATCCATATTAACCTGTGCAGTCCACACAGGCTAATCAGGGATAACACTTTCCACTTAAACTGAGTGTTCAGTGAATTGTAAACATGTCAGAAATCATGACAGTTTGAACACAAAACCTGGATTAAATACAACTTCATGGCATTTCAGCTTCTTGTCAATGGCCGTTGTCATTTATCATCAATCATCTTTACTGTGTACTTTATGGCCATGTCCGGGCTAATTGAGGACAACACTTTCCTCCTAAACTGGATTTTTTATTAGGACTTCCTTTAGCCCTTTGCATGCTGGGAAATTTGTCATCTGCTAAAATGTCGTCTGCTTAAATTCTAAAATTAGCATTTTCTTCTATTTTTTTCAAAGAATACTATCAGAATAGCAAACAGTTTGGATCCTGATGAGACGCCACGTTCTGTGGCGTCTCATCAGGATCCAAACTGTTTGCAAAGGCCTTCAAAATTTGGTTCCCGCACTGAAAGGGTTAAACAAATAATGCAAGAAAAGAGGAAATCGAGTTGTCCCAAATTAGCCTGTGCGGACTGATGATGTATTAAACTCCATTACCTTCCCAAATACATTTTAAGCTCGGCTGTTTTCGGAGAAAACCCGAGGTATTGTCATAGCCAGCTCGTGGTATCGCTTTGTGTTGTGTCGTCCGTTGTCCGCCGTAGGCGTCGTGCTAAAACCTAAACATTGGCTCTAAATCAAAGTTCTTACAACTTCCGCCTACAACTTTGAAACTTCATATGTAGCACCTTGATGAGTTCTACATGCCACACCCATTTTTGGATCACTAGGTCAAAGGTCAAGGTCACTGTGACCTCTTAAAAAAAAAATTCTGACAAGCTTTCATTTATTCAAAACTGCACCCGCAGCTGAGCGTTTGCACCCGTTATGCGGTGCTCTTGTTTTCCTTCTACCTGTTTTAATGAGTATTGCTATACAAACAGTATATGCTGCAAAATAGCTAAATTCGGATTGTTACACTTAATATTAAACAAACAATTTGTACACTAAATATAACGAAAAAGATTTTTACAAAAATACCCCGGTATAATACACTATGGATTTTTACATTTAATATTTCACAATGGATTTTTCACATAATGTTATGCAAAGTAGTTTTACATTTAATTTTACAAAAATGATTTATAGCTCTGCTGTTTTCGGAGAAAACCCGAGGTATTGTCATAGCCATCTCGTCGTCCGGCGTACGCTGTCCGCCGTCCGTGTCGTGCTAAAACCTTGACATTTTTTTCTAAAATCAATTGCTTCCACCT
The DNA here is from genome assembly GCF_020536995.1 of Dreissena polymorpha. NCBI lineage: Eukaryota > Metazoa > Mollusca > Bivalvia > Myida > Dreissenidae > Dreissena > Dreissena polymorpha. Next base: position 40,461,557 of record NC_068362.1, on the reverse strand, counting down.
ACAACTTTGAAACTTCATATGTAGGTGCACCTTGATGAGTTCTACACGCCACACCCATTTTTGGGGTCACTAGGTCAAAGGTCAAGGTCACTCTGACCTCTAAAAAAAAAAAAAATTTAAGACAATCTTTCTTTTATTCAAAACTGCACCCGCAGCCTTGCATTGGCACCGGTTATGCGGTGCTCTTGTTATATTTAATATTACAAAAATGATTTTTACATTTAATGTTGCACCTAATGTCCAAAATAAGACTAAGATGTAGATGTAATGCATATATAATTTATATATAATGTATATATAATGTTAAAATAAGAACTGATGCCTATTAAACATGCATTGAATTATTTTGGGTGGAAGTAAGCTTTAAGCAATTAGGGATAGTAATTAATGTACCCAACATACATCTTTTTAACCTTTAAGAGTTTGGCTCAATTTGAACTTGTTCGCTAAAAACAATTACTGAATAAACTTTAATTGCCAAATCTATTAGATACAATCCAGATATTAAGTAAATATAATGCTTAATACATATTCGGCCTTGACTTTGAAGTTTATTTTCACAGCGTTAATAAACAATAAGATCATGACATGTTTTGCACCTAGTTGAATAATTAATATATAAAAAATGTAAATTTTATGTTCTTGCTGCTATTTTATGACAGTAAGACCCATTTGAGGAGAGAAAAACAACAATAACAGTCTGCACTTAAAGGGATCTTTTCACGTATTGGTAAATTGACAAAATTGAAAAAAGTTGTTTCAGATTCGCAAATTTTGGTTTAAGTTATGATATTTGTGAGGTTACCATAGTCCAATATAGCCATTATATGTATCTTTTGACAATTTGAAAACCTAAAAATGATAAAGCATTGCAACGCGAAACGATTGAATAATTTGGAGAGTTCTGTTGTTGTCGTTTAAATTTACGAAACTACAAAGATTGCTTATATAAGGTATAAAATACTTAAAAAACTGTGTATACCCGGCGGAATAGCCGAGAGGGCTAATGCGTTTTTACTTCAGACTAACTCCAGGACTCCGGGGGTCACTGGTTCGAGCCCTGGTACCAGCTACTTTTTTTTCCTTTTTAATTTTATTCTTGATTTTTTACTGGAGCTTTTAAGATCCAATGTTTACATTTATCAATATAAAGCATTTAATGACAAACTTCAAAATATGCCAAAATCTGTGAAAAGGCCCCTTTAAAGGGTTTAGCTTTAACTCTTTCACTGACAGTGCTGGAACCGAATTTTGAAGGCCTTTGCAAACAGTTTGGATCCAGATGAGACGCCACAGAATGTGGCATCTCATCAGGATCCAAACTGTTTGCTATTCTGATAGTATTCTTTGAAAAGAATCGAAGAAAATGCTTATTAAAAAAATTCAGCAGACGACATTTTAGCAGACTACAGGTTTTATGCTGTTTGGTGGTCATCAGTATCTTAAGGGTTGGAAATGAAGCCTTTAAAACTTGGATCTAGTAAGAAAGGTCTTCAAGTAAATATAATTTTCAAAGGGAGGACATATGTGTGAAAATATGTATCTAAGTGGTAAAGAGTTAATTGTTCATGAACAGTTCTTGAATCCTTTTCAGGGGAGTCAGCATAACAATAAATCTGCATATCATATATATCAAACAAAAACCCGTTTTACATGATTCTGCAATTTCACAAATGTTTATCACAACTGCAAAATATCTCTTTAAAGCCTTTATAACGCTCAAAATCAACAAAAAATTCGTTAAGTATTTCGTAAAATAACACCTAAACAATCAGTGTTCCTCATAGCAATAGCCACAATTTCAACGCTAGATGTGGTATGATTACATAGATTTTTTGTAGATACAAAATACTATTTTATTTATTTGTGACTTAATTAATTCCATTTTAATGTCCCTCGAATATATCTATTCATACGACACACGAACACTAAAATGGTACCATGTTAGTGTTCATGTGTCGTATGAGTAGATATCGTTGCGGGAAATTAAAATGGAATTAAATATGCAAAACAATAATAAAAACAAGCATTTTGTATCTACAAATATCTATTTAACCAGACCACATCTGGCATTGAAATTACGGCAATTGCCAAGGATTTTTAATTGTTTAACTTTATTTTACAAAATACTTTACAAAATTTTCAATTTTGAGCGTTATAGAGGCTTTAAAACAAGCTGTAAATACCGACTTCTTGCTAACAGGTTTATTTCCTCTCATCATGGGCCATAGTTGACAGTTTATATCTGCAGGTAATGTGTTATCCAATCTGTTAATTCATTATGTAATTGAAACAGATATCTCAGCAAGGCGCCTGGTTGGAAACTTCTATTCCCCACCCCTGTACATGCTCTTTAAAGGTATTGTACCAAATGTTAAACTGTGAACAACATTTTCAGATTTACTATAAAAAAAATATCAGCCACACTCTAAGAACACATGTGCAAAGTGTCAAAGTGTCTATGTGCAAAGTGTCAAAGTGTCTATGTGCAAAGTGTCAAAGTGTCTATGTGCAAAGTGTCAAAGTGTTGTCCAGGATTAGCCTTTAAAGTCTGCACTTTGCATGCTGGGAAATTTGTCGTCTGCAAAAATGTCATCTGCTGAATTCCTAAAATTAGCATTTTCTTCGATTTTTTTCAAAGAATACTATCAGAATAGCAAACAGTTTGGATCCTGATGAGACGCCACGTTCTGTGGCGTCTCATCTGGATCCAAACTGTTTGCAAAGGCCTTCAAAATTTGGTTCCAGCACTGAAAGGGTTAATTAGGGATAGATAGATTTGTTCATTTTACAGAAGTTTTTTCAATAGGAGAATCCAGACGTGGTGAACATTTGTTGTCCCTGATTAGCCTGTGCCGACTGCACTGGCCAATCTGGGACGACACTTTACACACATGTATTAAGCCCTATTTTCCCAGATTGGGACTAAAATAAGTATTTGTGTTGTAATTTGTGTTGTAATCATACAAATTGAATATTTTTCTTCTGATTTAAATCAATATATACTTAAATCATGCCTTATATCTGCATTTAGACATTCACCATTCAGGAGCAAAGTTAAAATGGTTTGTGCAAACAGCATAAAACCAGAACATGCAGCCTGCGAGTAACTCGCAGTCTGTTCAGGTTTTATGCTATTTGCTGTAACGAAGGGTTTGAAATGAAGCCTTTAAAACTTAAATTTAGTAAAAAAGGTCTTTAATTAAATTTAACTTTCTAAGTGACTACAAATGCGTCAAAATACATAATTTAATTAGAGTGGTAAATGGTTATAGAAATCGTGGATAATTTTCAGAAAGTTTATGCACCATTGAATGCATACAATTGCTATTTTAACCCTTAAAGCGCTAGAGCTGAATTTTAAAGGCCTTTGCAAACAGTTTGGATCCAGATGAGACGCCACAGAACGTGGCGTCTCATCTGGATCCAAACTGTTTGCTATTCTGATAGTATTCTTTGAAAAAGATCAAAGAAAATGCTAATTTTATAAATTCAGCAGAAGACATTTTAGCAGAAGACAAATTTCCCAGCATGCAAAGGGTTAATGAATGAGCATTTAGTAACCTATCCCTCTCTCTGCAAAATATGGTTTTTATGCACCTTTAGATTGAAGTGATTCCTATAAAATACTTTGATTATGAGGTCAAACAGCCAATTAAGTAATTTATAGTAATGTTTAGATAAGATTAGTATCCTTTCAAGTTTGGAGAGAATCACAAATCCTTATGGCCTGGATGTTCAAATATAAAATGCATTCGTTATGCAATGGAATTCAAATTTGTGTATACAATGAGAATATATATTGTGGAATTGAAAAGAAGTTTATTTTCATACATCTTTTGATGTAGGATTTATGGATTTATTCATAAACATTAGTTGGATATACAAAATAAATTAGCAACCAAACAAGTGAAAATCTGGAAATATTTTGTTTGGTTCTGAAATTTAGTTTTGAGGTAGCTTATATGCAGACTTAGCATGAGATTGTAAAAGTATGCAAATAAAAATGAATTAATTAGTTAAGCGTTAAAAACTTGGTTTTGTGGGGTTGCCATTATTCTTGTTATTCATGTTCTATTATAAATAAAACAGAAAAGCATTTTTTTTTATTTAAAATAATTTTTCTATAGAGAGTAGCACCATAATAAAATGAGCCATGCTCTGGGAAAATTAATTAACCCTTTGCATGCTGGGTAATTTGTCGTCTGCTAAAATGTCGTCTGCTGAATTTCTAAAATTAGCATTTTCTTCGATTTTTTTTCAAAGAATACTATCAGAATAGCAAACAGTTTGGATCCAGATGAGACGCCACATTCTGTGGCGTCTTATTAGGATCCAAACTGTTTGCAAAGGCCTTTAAAATTTGGTTCCCACACTGAAAGTCTTAATGCATGTGCATAGTGTTGTCCCAGATAAGCCTGTGCAGTCCGCACAGGCTAATCAGGGAAAACACTTTCCATTAAACTGGATTTTTGCTAGGAAGAGCCTTCCTTCAGACCCAATTTACCATCAACCCTTTCAGCGCTGGAACTGAATTTTGAAGGCCTTTGCAAACAGTTTGGATCCAGATGAGACGCCACAGAACGTGGCGTCACATCAGGATCCAAACTGTTTGCATTTCTGATAGTATTCTTTGATTTTTTTGTGAAGAAAATGCTAATTTTATAAATTCAGCAGACGACATTTTAGCAGACGACAAATTTCCCAGCATGCAAAGGGTTAAAGTGGTAGTGTAAATATCCCTGATTAGCCTGTGTGGACTGCTCAGGCTAGACTGGGATGACACGTTACACACATGCATATAGAGGATGGGAAATATTCTTTAAAAAAAGTTAAATCAGAACTTATTTATAATTTACATTAACATACCTCAAATGTTAATGTTAATAGGTACATTTCCTGGTTAAAATAAATCTTTGTCAATCAATCTATCATCATGTTTATTGCACAAACTTTGATGCAAACCTTACTTGCTTCAATGTATTTATTTACTTCACAGGGTAGGCTGGAAATGTGGGAATGTGTGAAGGGTTACATAGTAAATCATATGAGTCATGTTCTGAGAAAACTGGGCTTAATGCATGTGCGTAAAGTGTCGTCCCAGATTAGCCTGTGCAGTCCGCACAGGCTAATCAGGGACAACACTTTCCGCTTTTATTATATTTTCTGTGTAAAGAAAGTCTCTTCTTATCAATAATCAAGTTTAGGCGGAGAGTGTCGTCCCTGGTTAGCCTGTGCGGACTGTACAAGCTAATCTGGGATGACACTTTAGGCACATGCATTATGCCCAGTTTTCTCAGAACACGACTCATTTGATGCCCTCACAGAGTGGGAGGAGAAGGCAGAACACTTGTCTGTCCGTATGTATGTCCTGAATCTTGTATTTTGAATTCCTCTTCAGCTTCTGGGTGGATCTCACTTAAACTTCTATAGTTTCAAGTTTCAAGCTTTTTATTATTGGAACATCAGCAAAATGCCTTTGACCATTTACATACAAGTGAACAAATTATAGTCAAAGTGCATCAGTGCAATACAAAAACATGCTTAATTTTATACATGTATTACTATGTAAAGTGTTCAAACATCATTTACAAAAGTAAATGTATTGACAGTTATGTAAGAAGAAACAAGTTTTAGATAAACAATATATTGACTTTTCATACAATATTATTTTAAGAAGCAGCAAATACTTCTTATTTTTTCCTCATGGAGTTTCATCGCATCAGTGATAATCGAATCTGGAAACATTTTTAATTACTGTAGTATTTTTACAAGATAGTATATTTTTTAATTTAACTAAGTTTGGCCAGTTTAATAGATCGAGTATAATATTTTTGTTCGTAGAAATTTATAAATGAAGCAAGTATGAAAGAAGTGATATCCCGATTTAACAGTGTTTGCGTTACATAATTTACATTTACGTTCATCTCTGGTATGTTATTATATCTACCAGTCTCTATTTCCAATTTATGAGCGCTAAGTCTAAATCTGGATAACTGTTGTTTAATATTTATAGTACTAATGCAATAAAAGTTATTATTGCATATGAAATTATTAACCCTTTAAGTGCTGGAACCGAATTTTGAAGGCCTTTGCAAACAGTTTGGATCCAGATGAGATGCCACAGAACGTGGCGTCTCATCTGGATCCAAATTGTTTGCTATTCTGATAGTATTCTTTGGAAAAAAAATTGAAGAAAATGCTAATTTTATAAATTCAGCAGACGACATTTTAGCAGACAACAAATTTCCCGGCATGCAAAGGGTTATGTCAAGTGAGTAACTTGGTGGCAATAATTGACCATATGATGGGGTTTGTGTGAAACTGTTGAACCTCCTTAATAGATCAATATGAGATACAATAGTTAAACACTTAGCCCAGGATAGAAGACAAATTTTGTCTTTATTCAAAGATAGTCTATCAGGGCCCTCAATCTGTCAAATCCACGGCTGAAGTTCTGCCGCATTCTCCCCCTGAAAAGTATACTTTTTGGGGGAAAAATTCCCCCTAAAAAAAAAAAACTTTTTTTTTTTATAGATAGATGTCTCATGACTATTATATCTCAATTCTATTTTAATTTAACATTTTCAAACATACTAAATTATGAAATAAGCAATGAATATAGTGCAAACATGTACAAATGTAATATTTAGAGAGTAACTAAAAAATCCCCCAAAAAGGGAAACGCCGCGAAAATTCCCCCTGCTATGGGTAGCGACCCGCTTCCCCTAAAATGGATTGAGGGCCCTGTCTATTATAATGGATGGTAAAATCTTAGAGAAAAAAAAATACCCACAGAAGATTATTTCGTAAGATGGTGGATGACATTACTAAAATAATATGCATCAAGATGCATTAAATTGCAGATTGGATTTATGATATCCCCCATTAGACAGGTGTTGTTAAAGTAATGTAGATAAAAAGCAATTACTAGAGAGAATAGAGGTTGGCTTAACAATAACATTTTTTTTCTGATTCTCAGAATGAAGTAGTTGAATATTAAATTCCTGATAAGCCCAACTGGCTGGGCTGTATGTAATAATGGGGAAGCAGGGAAAGTAATCTGGGTGGATGCAATCGCTATGTTGGGGAAGTGTTTTGGCGTAAGGTGGGGTGAAACTCCAGCAATCATCTGCCGGAGAAATTGTAAACCAAAGGTGTCTGCATTTGTCAGGAGATGAAATTAACTGGAACAAAGCGTATAACCAGAAATATAAATTGTTTTCATTGTTTTCTGGTTGGGACTGAAATATTTTTTGAGTTGTGGATTTTGAAGCAACTTGAATATTGTGTGTGCTTTAAACTTGGATTTATAGTCATTTTTTAAAGTATTTTCTTTTCCATTTCATCACAGGACTTGGATTTTTTTTTCGCTGTGGATTTTTGAAAGATCTTGAATATTGTGTGTGTGCTTTAAACTTGCATTTATAATTATTTTCTAAGTATTTTCTTTTTTTTCATCATGGATTTTGACAAAAATTGCTTATATTATTTATTATGTATATTTTGAAAGATTGTCAATTATTATTTTGTGGCTTTTTACTGGGATATATATAATTCATTTTCTTATTATTTTTTTTCCTTTTTTTCATCACTGGCTTTGGAACAAAAAGCCCTTATACCCTTTTATAAATGTAATAATAACACTTTGATTGTTATGTGGCTGCAAAAACCTTTGTAATGGTTGTTAAAATTGATTGTTGCTAAATGGATATGGCGGTACACGTTTTGCATAACATGACATAATAAATATACAGTTTTATTTCTAAATATTCATATCTATTAGCATAAAATGAATTCAAAATGAACTTTTAATGTTGATTTTTATTTATAAATTAAGAGACTAATTGAATGAAAATGATACTGCGCTATAATCTTGTTTACTAGATACATAAATATAAAATTGATAAACCCAGGGCTATGGCTGCATTTTGCTGCCCTTCCTTAACCCTTTCCCACTCAGAAGCAAAGTGAAAATGGCTATTTGGAAATAGCATGAAACACAAACCCCCTTACAGTAACTCACAGTCTGTTCAGGGTTTATGCTGTTTGTTGCTCATCAGTATCTAAGGGTTGCAGAAATGAAGCCTTTAAAACTTATGAAAAGTATCTAATTAAATTCAACTTTCTAAAGGACTATAAATGCATCAAAATACTTATCTAAGTGATAAAGGGTTAACTTCAGTTATAATGATAATCATTCAAGAAATAGCAATATTTTAACATATCGTCGCTGTTCTTCCAAAAACACGTAATCAAATTTGGCGCAAATTGTTATTTGTTTTTATAAGAACGGCGGGTTCACGGGTCATTTTCTGCGAAAATACTGGATTTCATATCCAATTGGAAGGCATAGTTATGAGCATGTGAGAAAATCCTGAACATTCATTGGTGCACTAATTGTTTCTGCAAAAACTGCCAAAGTCAATTTTTCGAACTTTTCAAAAAACATTTTTTAAATATTTTTTGAAGTTTTAAAATATATTAATTAAGATAGTCTTAGTCAAAATGGGCATACTTTTTATTTATGAAAATATAAAAGCCTGTAGTTGTCATTTTAATTCTAAAAATGGACTTACGCAGTTTTCTCTTTAATATTTGGTTCCTTTTTTAGACCATCTAAATTATTATATTTTAAAAATGTTTTTTTTGCCTATTGAAACGTTGTAAAAATTTACTTACACGTTTTCGAAGAACAGTGACGATATTATACAATCTACAATTGTGTGTTTAGTTGGTTTTAATATATTAATAAGATCCATCAGCACTTGAAGTCTGCATTTATCAATTCAAGCATATTGAATAAAGATCCATCAGCACTTGAAGTCTGCATTTATCAATTCATGCAGTATTGAATGCACATGTTGTGCTTTTCTAACAGTGTAGGAAAGTAAGATATATTCATAATACTTAACTCTTTCAGTGCTCCAGGAACCAAATTTTGAAGGCCTTTGCAAACAGTTAAGATCCAGATGAGACGCCACAGAATGTGGCTTCTCATCAGGATCCAAACTGTTTGCTATTCTGATAGTATTCTTTGAAAAAAAAAATGCTAATTTTAGAAATTCAGCAGACGACATTTTAGCAGACGACAAATTTCCCAGCATGCAAAGGGTTAAAATAAAGTAAGATCCTTTTTGTTTTCAGGTCAAATATATTGGTCAGTATAATTGACGTTTAAGTGGATTAAATCCAATATTCGAGAATAAAAATAATGTGTGTAAAGCGGCCCATCCACACACAGTATCATTGTCAATTTTATTGTCAATAATGAAGATTGACAATAAAATTGATAGTGATTGGAGGTTATTGAGACACCATCAATGTATTGATGAAAATCAGAGATCTCAAATATTTATTGATGCATTATCAATTTTATTGAGTAGTGTTTTGCACCCTTCAATAATATTTAATCAATATTTATAGTCTCGTCAAAATTTCCATACAGTCAACATGGCTAAAGGGCAAAAAATATTCTGTCAATGAGTCAATAAAATTGACAATGATATTGTGCGTGGATGGGCCGCTTAAAGGGCAAAAAATATTCTGTCAATATTATTGAGTAAATAAAATTGACAATGAGATTGTGTGTGGATGGGCTGCTTAACAGAAGTCTGTTCGTAAATTAATAATGAGCATTCTTTAATATCTATATCTTAGGAATATGTAGGTGTCAAATTGAAATCATAAGGTTGACAATAAATACTGAATTTTAGTACAGAACATTGATGGAAATTATTTTGTTTGGTATTTCTTTGAGAAAAGAATGAATGAAAGTTTTCACCATGTTTTCTGTGTAAAATTATATAATACCGGTATATTTATTGAACAAACCTTAGATGGGATATGATTTGATAACAATGGTTGCTCCTCTTTTATTTTGCCTTAAATTGGGTTTCAGTAAGAATTGACGCAGTTACTTTAAAAGCATATATCATGAAATGAAGTGGTTAAAAAAAGACAAAATGTTCTTATTTTTTAATGGCCCACAATGGCCCATTATGCTTGTTGGCAGGAAATATTTAAATATGATTTTTTTTTCCATAAACAATAACTGTGCCAGACTCCAATGACATTTATAATTTAAAAACATGGTTTGGATACAATTGTTGCAATAGCTATTGATGAAAAGAAAATGTGGTCAATTAAGTAAATATACTGTGCTTATTTGTATGTATATAATTAACTTGATATTTTTTACTCACTTAATTGTAATAACTGAACTATTTAAAATGATTTTGCAAATGTATTTATTTAAAAGGTATATAGCCCAACTAAAATATGAAATTATACCTTTTACTTTGCAAGATAGAGTAAAAACTAGTACATTTTGACTAAAAAATGGAAAGCTCAGACAAGAAAAAACTCAACCGGGCTTCAGAAAGTCGGATCAAATTTTATTTGGAATCAATAGAACGAAGAAATGTGAACAATATAAAGTTTGATACTGGAATTGGTTTAAAGAAATACAAGTCAAAATCATTGGATGAATGCGAAGGTAAGGAAACAACTTCTGGAATTAGCCCAAAGAAAACAAAACAATCAAAAAGTGTCAGTGAAACAAGTCCAAAGAAAACAAAACAACCAAACTGTGTCAATGAAACTAGTTCAAATAAAACAGATCAAGCAAAAAGTGTCAGTGAAACAAGCCCAAAGAAAAGAGAACAACCAAAAAGTGTCAGTGAAACATGCCCAAATAAAACAGAACAACCAAAAAGTGTCAGTGAATTAAGTTCAAAGAAAACAGAACAACCAAAAAGTGTCAGCAATAAAAAATCAGGTGGCATTAACAAGCTTGAAGTAAGCAAAACTCTACCAGCTATGGACCATGATGTAGGTACATTGCATACACTTTCTAAAGAAGAACAATGTAACGATGGTACAAAGAAACTAACATCAGAGGTTGAGGACACAAATGATAACATCATTGTCAGAAATCTCTCAACAGAAATAACAAAGCATACATCTGTAAATGATTTTAGTATTACTGCAAGTACTTTAGAAGCTATAGACGAACATGTAGAAAATGCACTAACAGAAGATATGTCTGTTCAATCTGAAAAAGGCTTTTACCACGTCAAGTCTTATATGGCTGCAAAATGTAAGAGTGCTTTTGTAGATACTGAATGTGAAAATGCAAAAAGAAAGTTTCATGCACATGTGAGTGAAGAAGTTACTTTAAATGCTATATTGACAAAATCTGGGGGAAATGGGGACAAACAGCCAAGTTTTAGTGGTGATAATTTTGCTGAACCAGGAGATAATTTTGCTGAATCAATAGGAAAGTTTGCTGAACCAAGACAAAATTTTGTTGAATCAAAATTTTATGAAACGAGAGCAAGCTTTACCCTGGGTTATGATGAAATAGAAGACATTGATGGAAATGGTCATGATGTAAAAGGAGACATTGATGGAAATGGTTATGATGAAATAGAAGACATTGATGGAAATACACAAGATGTTGTGGATGTAAAAGTGAGAATTGAACTTGAAGAATCCTCACCTGAGGACAATGAAGTGAGAACCATTATGGAATCAACAGAAGAACTGGACAGAGATTACCTGAGAGCCATTCCTTCACACTTGTCAGAACGGAGTAAGTCAGAACTGTCACACTGGTCAGAACGGAGCAAAAGTCAAACAGAGGAGAGGCTTGGTAGACACAGAAAGAATAGAAAGTATGAGGAGATCAGTCGAAAGAGAAGCAAGTCCATTGATTATTCATCACTGAAATCTCGAACTCCACAACAGTTTGATTTTGCTCGATATGGAATATCAGTTGGATCAGGAATTCCCCATGGTAAGGTTGCTGAAGTTTGGATTCATTATTATGCCTGTTGGGTGTTTGCTGCCTTATTTCTGTCGCTTTGATTGATTATTTAATTGATATTAGTTGGGTCCATTATTTTTTATGTTACAAAGCATGATTAAGTAAAGAATATAATAAAATAATGTATATAATTTTATGCTGTATGGTGAATGAATGAATAATAATAGTGAATTATATCTCGATCATTTCACTATAGCTGAAGTGAAATGATGAGGTTGAATCAACTTTTTTGAGACCATTTTTTATGCCCCCACCATGATAATGGCAAATGGGCATCAAGTGTTACCCTCTGTGTGTGTGTGTGTTTGTTTGTTTGTGTCATACATTTCATGTGCGGCTCATAACTTTGTTGTACATTATGGGATTTCGAAATGAATTGGCACAAATAATGACCATATAATCTAGTAGGGCTGCACGAAATATCCGAAATATCCAAGATTCGTGGATCCAAATGAGGATTCGCGGATCTAACCGTGATTGGTAAAATCGGTTTCGAATCCGGATCTTATTTGAGTTTAACCTTTTGTTTGCGTTAATTGTTTCTTTCGCCCTTAAACGTTTTGTTAAATTGTTTCTTTCTGTTTGAAAGGCTGACTGGTATGTAGTTTGTCACAATTATCGCTACTTTTTCGACAAAAACATGGTACTACACAGTCAAGTTTCGTTTTCGATGGTTCAAAATGGCGCAGAAGAAAAATCGCGATGCACATAAACAATTAAAATCCTCGGTGTGGAAGCATTTTGGGTTTTATCAGCATACTAATACTGGCTTATAAGTGGTCGTTAAGGAGTATTTTATTGATACTTATTGCAGATTGCGTGTGATGCGCTTTTTGCTTGTTAAAATACAGCGTTATTCATATTATATCTGACTGACATAGATGTGTTTAATATGAGACATTATTATTAATGTTTGTCGTTAAAATGCTTACACTATTTCATGTATGTGCGATTTTGATAAATTTGCGGAATCTGGACCCGGGTATAATTTTTTTTTGAACAACGTAAGTCAATGTTGTCATCTACTTAGTATTTGTTTTTGTTTTTGATGTCGTTATTTCTGCTTCCACTACTGCTGTTGCGGCTGCAGCTGCATCTACCAATGCTGCTAAAGTAGTATAAATATTAGTAGCTGTAAAGTTTATAATAATAATAAAAGTTAATTACTTTTCTCATAAGACATATATACATTCTGGTGTTTCAAAACATAATTTTGGTTATAACAATATTAATTATAATTTATTTTGCGTATTTTTACTTTCAAATTAGGATTCAAATCGATATTCAATATCCGAGCCATTGGATTCGAATTCGGATCCGATTGAAATTTTGGATTCGGTGCAGCACTAATATCTAGACAACATTTTTTTCATGCAGCAGCCATTTCCCTTGCTTCAAGGTCAAGCTCTCGATGGACACTTGAAGTTTTCACATATGCATTGTATGGATAAAGTCCAAGTGAATGTTTGTGACTGGCTTCTAACTTTGTCATGCAATAAGGGATTTCAAAATCGTTGGGACAAATGTTTATCATATTAACATCACAATTTGTCGCATCTTTGTTCACTTCAAGGTCAATGTCATAATGGACACTTCAAGTTTTTGTATATTCCTTGTATGTATAACCTTTTCCCACTTAGAAGCAAAGTGAAAATGGCTATGTGCAAACAGCACAAAACCAGAACAGCCTATGAGTAACTCCCAGTCTGTTCAGGTTTTATGCTGTTAGCTGCTGATCAGTAACTAAGTGTTGGCAATAAAACCTTTAAAACTTGAATTTAGTAAGAATAGTATTCAATTAAATTTTCTAAGGGACTTCAAATGCGCCAGGGTTAGGAATTCGCTAGCATGTATATCATGCATGTACGATGTGAATCTAAACTTAGTTTAACGGTTCATTTTAAATTTCTGCAACGATATATATTCATATGACACACAAACACTAACTCTGGTCCTAATAAAAAGACCAATGATTCGGTTATTGTGGGAAAATATGTTCGTCACAATCGACTCGGGGTGCTAATTTGTCTTTGCTGCATTTTATGAAATTCGTATTCAATGTATAATTTTTCTTGCCTATTTTGTGTTATTGTAACATATTTTATCAATTTATTACAATTTAACACATATAAAAATTCGTATAAACTCGCTTTAACTCTTTACCACTTAGGTACATATTTTGACGTATTGGTAGTCCCTCAGAAAGTTAAACTTAACTAAAGACCTTCTGTACTAGATTCAAGTTTTAAAGGCTTCATTTCCAACCCTTAGATACTGATGAGTAGCAGACAGCATAAAACCTGAACAGACTGAGAGTTATTCGCAGGCTGTTCTGGTTTTATGCTGTTTGCATATAGCCATTTTCAATTTGCTTCTGAGTGGAAAAGGGCTTAAATTAAGCTACTATATATGTTGAATCTTACTGTTATTGATTCAGATCAGGTCTTAAACCTTGCCAATCACCCATCATCCATGTAGTAATTACATGCTTGAGTGCAAGTAAGTTCTGTTTGCCTATTGTGAATTTCATTATTATAACTAGATTTTTGAAATAACAACCTTAACAATAATTTATTGTACAATCCACAATGTAAAATGGAAATTACACAATAATTGATACAATTTACGTGGCATTGATGTTTTTTGGAATGTTGAAATAGGCAAAGAACAGAAAACACTGCAATAGTTAAAATCAAAGCACTGAAGGCACTGAAGTTGTTCGCTATTGTATAATCTTAGATGCAATTCAGTTTTCAAAATTATGTTATAGCTTTTTATATCGCAAGTTTGAAATGAACACAATCCATTCAAATTTATAACGAGTGTGTCTTAAAGCACTGGTCGAGATGTTTGTGTTTTTTTCAAATCATTAATAAAAAAGATAATTTAAGCTTCATTTTGGGAAAACAGGGCACAATGCAGATGCATTAATTCTCATCCCGGTACCAGAGACTCTCTTTAAACGAAAAACACCAAAAAATCAAAAAGTGGCGTCCTTGATTAGCTTGTGTGCATTGCACAGGCTAATCAGTGTGCACAGGCTAATCTTATTTGAAATGCATTAAGCCCCGTTTTTCCTGAAAGCAGCCAATATGTACAGATTTCAATGATAAATTGGCCAATGTCGTTGCACAAGCTGTTATACACTATTGATTACATACAGGCTGTCTGCAGTGTACCAGTGGTGATCTATAAACAGGCAGTGGTTATCGTTCCTAGCTTAGTTAACAGCAGACTGACTTGCAAAACTGCCTCTACATTAGTTGTGATAGCACATTAGTTGTGAGCTATCACAACTAAAAAGCTATAAAGTCATGGATAACAACATTGATTTCATTGCTGAACACTTTTTCTCACACATAGATACGCACTCGTATCAATTAATGCATACTTAATTAAATACTTCTTCTTGTCGCTTTTCATTGCCAGATTATCCCGTATATTCCAATTTTTAATAGCAAACTCAAAAAATTTAAAAACATAAACATTCGCCTTTTTTCTTAAGTAGCAAATGAATTTTGGCATTTGTGACTATTAAAAGATATGATGAAATAATGTCCAATCGAGATGGGGTTTTCCAACTGAACACAGGTATGTCGCCTGACTTGCTGTTCAATAAATACACCCACACTTTTCACGTGACATTGAACATGATGTCTGCATAGTTTTCGCGCGCTTTTTACTGAAATAAAGAAACAGCAGAAATACACAAAGCATTGTTTATTTAAAGCTAGATTTTGTTTATGTTTCGTTAACATTAAAATGCAGAAGCCTGTTTCGGATTACAAATTTATTTATGCCAATTGGTATGTAATGAATTCAACTTTAATTTGTTAAAATTCTTTACAAGTCGAATAAACTTTTTAATTGTATTTTGCATACAATGCACAATGTCCACGAGAGAGCAAATGTGGGATAAATTTCTTGTTCAGAAAAATTCCAGTGGTCAGGGAGGTATTCAAACCAGGTACCTCTCGATCTTTACGCCAGCATTCTACCATTACACCACTGTTCCCACTTATTCGTCATCTGCATAGTGCAGGCCTACGAGTGCTGTCGCTCATGCAAAGCGTGCGCTCTCATTGGCCAATATCGATTGTATACAACCACGCTCCGCCCAGCGTAGCTAAGCGCATACTGACTTGCAAAACGTGCTCTGTAACTTTCGTCGGCCGCTAACCCGACCAACTAAAACTTGTAGTGTAACATATTGATAAGTTCTTTAAATATGGATTTGAGTTGAACAAAATAAATTATATGCTGTTTTATTGTGTAGGGGGTGGACTCTATATAACAAATATTAAGTAATTCAACTATACATGTTGAAACTGTTTTTGAATCTGATCAAGTCTTTATCGTTTCCAATAGCCAACCCATCCATGAAATAATTACACAATTGAATGCATCTAAGAACAGTTTGCCTATGTGAATTTTGATATACTGTATTTTACCACATATAGCGCGCTCCCATGTATAACGCGCTTGCAATTTTTTTAAAGCTAAAATGGGGGAAAAAAAGAATTCAAGACCCAAAAACCTAAAATCGGGCTGAAAATGGCCGCAATTCTTATATTGGGCAATCATTTAATCCGAGTTTTTGAGCGCTTAATTTTGTGTTTTAAAGAAGGGAGCGTTTAAACGATCTGGAGCATGGTTTGCTCAGCACTATATTTTCGACAATTTTTAAGATTATTATCTCGAGAATATGGTGGCCCTAAAAAGGGCCGTTATCATCATCGTGATGGGCTAGGCGTTGTCTATAGTGGTCGTCCGTTGATGTCTGATGCGTTGAATCCTGCGAAATCTTCATCATCGGTGTCGTTGTCGCTGTCGAAAAACTTCCTCATGTCCTCGTCGGTCATCCTGGTTGGCGTTTCCTCGTAGTAGTCGTAATTGAACGTTTAAAACTGCACTGTTGAACGTTCAATATTCATACACACTGAGGTGCCAATGCATATTTTCACGTTCTCAAGTGTCAATTAAGGTCTCAAATGCCAAGTTAGTTCGTACATTGCTAGATGAAAGATGTCAATTACGAAGTGCAAAGACCCCATTCACACCTACCTCAACCTGCGAAACACAACTCCTTCACACCTACCTTCATCTGCATTCATTTATGTCGACAACAGCAGCTAAAAATGCGATCAATGAATAAGTGTGAAAACATCAACAAAGACAATTTTTTCATCTTTTAATTTTTGTCAAAACTGTTACTACCCCGTTCATACCTACCCTTTCCCGCTATTTGTTGTTTCGACAACGGCCCCTTCAGTCTATAACATTGTAGGGTGTAGTTTTTCTGCAATAAAAAAAAAATGGCGGCAATTGTGAAGATTTACGATTTCGAAATGGATTTTTTGCAATTTAGCAACCAGGAAAGCGTTGTGTCAATGTATTACGCGCACCGAATTTTTATTTTAAAATTTGGAGGTAAAAAACTGCGCGCTATACGTGGTAAAATACGGTATTCATTATTATTACAAAATTTATGCTTTTGAAATAACAACCTCAACAAATAATTTGTTGTATAATCCACAATGTAAAAATGGAAAGTTAATTCTCTGGTCTGGTGTATTAAATTTGTGGTACAGTTTAATCAGGTTACCATTTAACCTGGGGCTGGATATATTGTTAAACAATACTTGTGTGGTTTATTTACTTGTAAAATGAAGCTTTATTTTTTGCACACAGATTTTTATGATCAATGTCTTACACTTGATTAGCTAGCTATAGGGCTGAGTCTCTTTGATGTTGCTCACACAAAAAAAATAAAAGTAAATTTTCTTCCATTATATAAACAATCGGGGTTGAAACCTCACAATTTTTAAAGGCCTCAAATGTAAACCTAAAATGTACAGCAAAACACCTGACATCTGTGCAATGCAATTAAAGTATATGATCCTCATGAAGTTTTTGTTTTGTTTTTTTAAATAACTTTTCCCTGGAAATGTAAATTTTTGAATTTCTGATTTTGAATAAAAGAGGAATTGTGATCTGCATTTTCCATGTTTTATTGTTAAAATCATGGATCGTTCAACCCACAAAATCCACCAAAATTAATGTCCCACAAAAAATGTAACCCTATTAAATTTGTTGTTTAACCGACCATGAACTAGAAGTGTGTTGTACTTAAATGCAGTCATATTAATTTGTTTGCCGACAGGTTTTACTGTCAGTTACGGCTGCCTCATCTCATAGGACAGATGTGAACACATTAAATATGTTTAGTTGTTTATGTGCAGAAATGTACCTTATGACTTGGTGTAGTTGTTTATGAGCAGAAATGTACCATATGACTTGGTTTATTTATTTATGGGCAGAAATGTACCATATATGACTTTGCCTCCAAGGTTATGCAAGGTTGTTGTTGTATCTTACTTAAACCGAAACAGGCACTTTTAGCCCTCTTGTTTACAATTGGCATGTCTTTACCTCATCTGAAAATGTATTGTTTGGGGTTTTGTGAATATAATATTAGAGAAGGCTTTAAAATTTAGATAACAACAACATTTGTTTTGCCATTTGGAGTTTGCTTAGAAGACTGCGCTACACAGGGATTTCAATTAAAGCAGAATGCTGCTTTTTTATGCAAGCATTTTGCAATTTTATCACTTTTTACTCAGGTACAAATTATCTGCCTTGAGTCATTGTGATGCAAATGTTACTTGAGATCTTGGACAACACCTTCCACCTAAACTTGATTTTTGCTATGAAAGACTTTTTTGAAACTAAAAATATCATAAAAATGTAAAGTGTTGTCCCTGATAAGCCTGTGTGGACTGCACAGGCTTATCTGGGACGACACTTAACGCACATGCTTTAAACCCCTTTTCACAGAGCACGGCCCATATATTTTATATGTATGCACATTGTGCTTAACCACATAGCATTTAACAAAAATGTATACTATAAACATTTAGAAAGAATTAAACTAGTAATTAAATACCAACAAAATACCTTGGTGCTTTAGAATTTTAAACCTTAAATTTTGTTATTTGAACCCTTGACAATTGTAAGATGTATTATCTCATAAAAATATTCATACTTTGTTAACCATGTACATGTATGACCGGCATTGACCTGCCTAGGCATTAGTAAAAGACCTCAGGCGTATCATCCATAATATAGAGAGCTAGTATGAGCACTTAGCACAACTGGTAAACCAGCTAACCCAGGTTCACTGACCGCCATAATTAATAAAATTGACTGTTTAATACGGCAAATAGCCCGAACAAACCCCTAACTAACAAACAAAATATCTTGATGCTAAGTAAAGAAGCAATGCAAGCAAACAATGGGAGAGGGGGGGGGGGGGGGGGGGGGGGGGGGGGGGCGGCGTAGAATTGAGTGTTATTGTTTGTACAATTGAGCCTTGTTTCTGGCAAAATGGGGCTTAACTTTTGTGTGTAAAGTTGTGTCCCAGATAAGTATGTGCACTCTGCACAGGCTTATCAGGGATAACACTTTCCACCTACATGTACTTATTAGATTTCTGTTAAGTAGAGCCTCTTTTTGAAGCAACATTTTTTTCCATGAATGCAGAAAGTGTAATCACTGATTAGCCTACGCATAATGCACAGGCTAATATTGGACGACCTTTATGCACATGCATTAAGCTAAGTTTTTCCCAGAACAAAGCTCACTAAAAAAGACAAATAGAAAGATAAAAAAAATTCACTGTCCATGAATCATTTGTACATTATAATCTAAATTATCTAGTAATATGAGATAGCCACAATAAAATATTGTAGACTGAATCATGGTGTTGTGTAACCCAATGTAAAATACTCATTTCTACCCTGTCTGTTTTGATATGTTCAACAGTATGTTTTATGCATGGATGATAAATAGCAATAATTATGAATAAAATATGTATTTTTTTGTTTTGGCAGTGTTTGCAAAATAGCTCATTACAAGTAAGTGTGAAACAAATGAAAGGTTCTTATAGGTTACAATATACTAAATAACCGTTTCATGTAGTGCTGTACTCTCTAAAAAATATCATAGTTGATTCGAAGGCATGTTGTACAATTTAAACTATTGTTCTGGCTTTATCTTTTGGAGAAAGTAGTAGGGCATGAATATGTGCTCACTACTAAATCCCTGAAATGTGATAAACTTAGAGACTTAAGAAAAACATTGCACTGAAAAAGGTTACATTCCACTATACAACGGCCGGAAAAAAAGTTTTTGACTTTTGACAAGTTAATTCTTGGTTCGTACATGACATTTCTTTTTTATTGCACAAATCGACTCCGCTTAGAATGGCCTTTAAGAAAAGGTATGGGTATGGGGGTCTCTATGTGCAAAATAATGCATTTATTTTCGCTTAAAGATGACGCTTTTACATTGTATTATATTGGGAAACTATTTAGTATATTGTGACCTTATACAGTTTCAGAATGACCCATAGACATTTTATTGTAAGATGTCTAGTCTCAATTTTAATTACAAATTTCATCAAGCACTTTATGTCTCCATGAACTTTAAAGGGATCTTTTCACGCTTTGGTAAATTGACGAAATTGAAAAAAGTTGTTTCAGATTCGTAAGTTTTCGTTTTAGTTATGATATTTGTGAGGAAACAGTAATACTGAACATTAACCATGCTCTAATATAGCCGTTATATGCATCTTTTGACGATTTTAAAACCTAAAAATTATAAAGCGTTGCAACGCGAAACGATTGAATAATTTGGAGAGTTCTGTTTTTGTCGTTAAATTTTGTGAAACTACGAAGATTGCTTATATAAGGTATAAAATACGTCAAGAATGTGTACTCGGCGGAATAGCTCAGTAGGCTAAAGCGTTTTTACTTCAGGACTCTGGCATGACTCCAGTGGTCACTGGTTCGAAACCTGCTCCGGGCAATGTTCTTTTCCTTTTTTTAATTTTTTTCTTGATTTTTTACTGGAGCTTTTACGATCCAATGTTTACATTTATCAATATAAAGCATTTAATGAATAAGTTAAAAAAATGCCAAAATCTGTGAAAAGGCCCCTTTAAGGACAATGGACTGATTATTTATTGCAACTATTGGAGTTAATGACATTCTGGTATGCATAACACCCTAGTTCAGTCTGTGTGGTCAAGTTAATTGGCCAGATAGGGCTTTGTAAATCTGTCATATGCAGAGTTTGTATGGCCCTTTTACGACAACAGCTCATATGTTCTTTGAAATAAATAGGACCTTCAAAAGCGTTTATGTAGTCATGTGAAATCATTTGACACCAAGGTTGATCGTAGTCTATGTATGTCTTTATTTTCAAATTGGACAGTGCTCTGTGAAAAGGGGGTTTAATGCATGTGCGTAGTGTCATCCCAGATTAGCCTGTGCGGACGCTTTCTGCCTAAACTGGATTTTTGCTAAGAAGGGTTAGGGTTAAGGGTTAATCCCTAACCTAACCCTAACCCTAACCCTTGCTAAGAAGAGACTCTCTGTAAATGTAAAAAACAACATAGAGTGAAAAGTGTCATCTCTGATTAGCCTTTACAGAATGCACAGGCTAATCTGGGACAACACTTTAAGTACATGCACTAAACGCCCTTTTCACAGAGCATGTCCAATTTTTTTAAGCATGTTAATTGCTTTTTTGTTCCTTGACCCTGAACTAATTGTTAGAAATATAATGTAAACACCTATTAACGCATGCAGAATATATATTTGTGAGAACTAATGCAACATTTTAATTTACTGCAAAAAGTGATAAAATATTATAATTCATGCCAGCTTTGTGATGTGATGTTAAGTTGTCATTTTGATTAATATTAATATTTGGGGTACAATTTTAAGGGAAGTACAAAATCATGAAACATTGGTCTAGATTGAACAATTACTGATGTTGTGACCCTAGGAATACGGGGCTTAATGCATGTGCATAATGCTTGTCCCAGATGAGCCTGCGCAGTCCAGAGAGGCTAATCAGAGACTACATTTTGCGCTGTTACAGTATTTTTCATTTAAAGGTCGTTGTTGTTTTTTAGAAAAAAAGCAGTCAAGGCTGAAAGTGTGGTCCTTAAATAGCCTGTGCAGACTGCACAGGCTCATCTTTGATGACACTTTAAGCATGCATTAGACCCCATTTTTTCACTAGCAAGGCTCAAAGTTATGTGCCTATATCAGTGAAGTTGTTTCTAATATAGAAGGTATTTTCATAGTATCGGTCCACCTCGTTGTATGGTGACTTTAACAAAAAAAAACTCAAGAAGTGCTGGAAAATTACCTTTTTTACTGAAAGATTTCAATTTAGGTGTGGCCTTGTGTTCTGAAGTAATGCTGGAGTATCAAGAGCCCACCTGCCCTGTATAGTGACCACTTACCAAACTCAGATGCTTCTGAGAACAGGGATTGAATTCGGGTTGCCTAGATTATTAGTACTAACCACTGCGATAAACTGACAGCCCAATATGTAAGCCATCCTTGGACTAATATTTCATTTTTTTTCAGACCTGCTTCCCGGCATAGAGCAGTTCCTTAGCAACGTGTTGGCCAATGAGAAGTTGTCTCCCTTTGCAGAGGAGCAGCGTCAGTACTTCCTTGAAAGGCTTGATATTATCAAGCTTCCTCCATCCATACCGCCGCGACCCCGACCTAACTGTAAGTACTACATGTTGAGGTCACTTGCGTACTTGATATGGTTTCCTCCTAGCGACGGGGAGGTCATGGGTGCGATACCCATCATGGGGGAGTTAGATATCCCAAAAGACACCAATACTTTGTCTTACCTAGGAAACACATTTGAGAGCATTTAAATAAGCCTACGTCTTTTGATACGCTCAAGAATAAATATGTAGGTTTAAACTAAGTGTAAGTAACTTACATATGCCATCAAAATAATTGTGGGATGCTTTGGTCAATTCAAGGTCAAAGTTGCCAGAATATGATTACAAAACACCCAATATTTGTTATATCTTGTACAATAAATAACTTCAAAATTACAAATCCCTGTGGCATAAATCTTCAAACTTAGTAGCTTTAACATAAAAAGCAAGACTTTTGGTTTGGTGTCTTTGGCGAAAATGTCAAACAAAATACAATAAAGTATGTAAATACTTACTGAAAGAGCCAACATCAGGCCTGGTTAAGTCAAACTTGATTGTAACAATAGTTTTTTATTGACTTGGTAAGCAAAGGGTCCCTTTTTATGGCAGATCTTACGTCAAATATCAATTTAAAACTGACCTAAAGTTGTGAACTGGGGTCAAAGGTCAATCTTTAACTGACTTACAGTTGTGTGCTTTTCAAAGGTCAAGGCTAAACTGACCTATAATAATGGTAAGCTTGTCAAAGGTCAAGGCTAAACTGACCTATAATAATGGTAAGCTTGTCAAAGGTCAAGGCTAAGCTGACCTATAATAATGCTAAGCTTGTCAAAGGTCAAGGCTAAACTGACCTATACAAATGGTAAGCTTGTCAAAGGTCAATGTTAAAGTGACCTTTAGTGGTGAGCTTGTCAAAGGTCAATTTTTAACTGACTTATAGTGGTGAGCTTGTCAAAGGTCAATGTTAAACTGACCTTTAGTGGGGAGCTTGCCTATGTTAAACTGACTTATAGTGGGGAGCTTGTCAAAGGTCAATGTTAAACTGACCTTTAGTGGTGAGCTTGTCAATGGTCAATGTTAAACTGACTTATAGTGTTGAGCTTGTCAAAGGTCAATGTTAAACTGACCTTTAGTGATGAGCTTGTCAATGGTCAATGTTAAACTGACTTATAGTGGTGAGCTTGTCAAAGGTCAATGTAAAACTGATCTATAGTGGTGAGCTTGTCAAAGGTCAATGTTAAACTGACCTATAGTGGTATGCTTCTCAAAGGTCAATATTAAACTGACCTATAGTGGTGAGCTTGTCAAAGGTCAATGTTAAACTGACCTTTAGATGTGAGCTTGTCAAAGCATTAACATTGCAAAATGTTGCCTTGGTCTGTCAAAGATGGTAGTCATAACTGATATGACAAATTAAAGATCCATTGCAAGAGTTGAGTACTTTTGTCAAATATAAATGTCAAAGTTAACAATCGTTTAAAAACATGTTTCATGCTAATTTTTATGTCCCCCACCACTATAGTGGGGGACATATTGTTTTTGCCCTGTCTGTTGGTCTGTTGGTTTGTTTGCCCAAACTTTAACATTTTGCAATAACTTTTTCTATATTGAAGATAGCAACTTCATATTTGGCATGCATGTGTATCTCATGGAGCTGCACATTTTGAGTGGTGAAAGGTCAAGGTCAAGGTCATCCTTCAAGGTCAAAGGTTAAAAAAACTTAATCAAAGCGGCGTAGAAGGGGACATAGTGTTTCACTACGAGAAGGACCTAATTGTTAGTACTGCCTTTTTCTCAATGTTGCAGATCAACTTACAAACAGTAGCTGTTGTGTTTATGTGTGCTTCTATACTTGACATTTCTAGTTCAGTAATTATACTGGACATACATGCTTGGCATACCTAGTCAAACAAATGATCTTGTTATTTTGGTAGTTGTTTTTTTACAAATGAGCAGCACTGTGGAAAATGCGGCTTAATGTGTGTAAAGTGTCTTCTCAGATTATCCTGTGCAGTCTGCTAAGGCTAAGTATGAAGACACATACCTCTTGTCTGAAATTTGCTTTAAGAAAGTTTTCAAAAATATACTGTCTAGGCAGACTGCACAGGCTAATCTGGGATGCTACTTTAGGCACTTGTCTAGGCAGACTGCACAGGCTACTCTGGGATGCTACTTTAGGCACTTGTCCAGGCAGACTGCACAGGCTAATCTGGGATGCTACTTTAGGCACTTGCATTAAGGCAGACTGCACAGGCTAATCTGGGATGCTACTTTAGGCACTTGTCTAGGCAGACTGCACAGGCTTATCTGGGATGCTACTGTAGGCACTTGCATTAAGGCAGACTGCACAGGCTAATCTGGGATGCTACTTTAGGCACTTATCTAGGCAGACTGCACAGGCTTATCTGGGATGCTACTGTAGGCACTTGCATTAAGGCAGACTGCACAGGCTAATCTGGGATGCTACTTTAGGCACTTATCTAGGCAGACTACACAGGCTAATCTGGGATGCTACTTTAGGCACTTGTCTAGGCAGACTGCACAGGCTACTCTGGGATGCTACTTTAGGCACTTGTCTAGGCAGACTGCACAGGCTAATCTGGGATGCTACTTTAGGCACTTGTCTAGGCAGACTGCACAGGCTACTCTGGGATGCTACTTTAGGCACTTATCTAGGCAGACTGCACAGGCTAATCTGGGATGCTACTTTAGGCACTTGTCTAGGCAGACTGCACAGGCTACTCTGGGATGCTACTTTAGGCACTTGTCTAGGCAGACTGCACAGGCTAATCTGGGATGCTACTTTAGGCACTTGTCTAGGCAGACTGCACAGGCTAATCTGGGATGCTACTTTAGGCACTTGTCTAGGCAGACTGCACAGGCTTATCTGGGATGCTACTTTAGGCACTTGTCTAGGCAGACTGCACAGGCTTATCTGGGATGCTACTGTAGGCACTTGCATTAAGGCAGACTGCACAGGCTAATCTGGGATGCTACTTTAGGCACTTATCTAGGCAGACTGCACAGGCTTATCTGGGATGCTACTGTAGGCACTTGCATTAAGGCAGACTGCACAGGCTAATCTGGGATGCTACTTTAGGCACTTATCTAGGCAGACTACACAGGCTACTCTGGGATGCTACTTTAGGCACTTGTCTAGGCAGACTGCACAGGCTAATCTGGGATGCTACTTTAGGCACTTGTCTAGGCAGACTACACAGGCTAATCTGGGATGCTACTTTAGGCACTTGTCTAGGCAGACTGCACAGGCTAATCTGGGATGCTACTTTAGGCACTTGTCTAGGCAGACTACACAGGCTAATCTGGGATGCTACTTTAGGCACTTGTCTAGACAGACTGCACAGGCTAATCTGGGATGCTACTTTAGGCACTTGTCTAGGCAGACTGCACAGGCTACTCTGGGATGCTACTTTAGGCACTTGTCTAGGCAGACTACACAGGCTACTCTGGGATGCTACTTTAGGCGCTTGCATTAAGGCAGACTGCACAGGCTAATCTGGGATGCTACTTTAGGCACTTGCATTAAGGCAGACTGCACAGGCTAATCTGGGATGCTACTTTAGGCACTTGCATTAAGGCAGACTGCACAGGCTAATCTGGGATGCTACTTTAGGCACTTGCATTAAGGCAGACTGCACAGGCTAATCTGGGATGCTACTTTAGGCACTTGTCTAGGCAGACTGCACAGGCTAATCTGGGATGCTACTTTAGGCACTTGTCCAGGCAGACTGCACAGGCTAATCAAGGATGCTACTTTAGGCACTTGCATTAAGGCAGACTGCACAGGCTAATCTGGGATGCTACTTTAGGCACTTGCATTAAGGCAGACTGCACAGGCTTATCTGGGATGCTACTGTAGGCACTTGTCTAGGCAGACTGCACAGGCTTATCTGGGATGCTACTTTAGGCACTTGTCTAGGCAGACTGCACAGGCTAATCTGGGATGCTACTTTAGGCACTTGTCCAGGCAGACCGCACAGGCTAATCTGGGATGCTACTTTAGGCACTTGCATTAAGGCAGACTGCACAGGCTAATCTGGGATGCTACTTTAGGCACTTGTCTAGGCAGACTGCACAGGCTACTCTGGGATGCTACTTTAGGCACTTGTCTAGGCAGACTGCACAGGCTAATCTGGGATGCTACTTTAGGCACTTGCATTAAGGCAGACTGCACAGGCTTATCTGGGATGCTACTGTAGGCACTTGTCTAGGCAGACTGCACAGGCTTATCTGGGATGC
Organism: Dreissena polymorpha; assembly: GCF_020536995.1. Classification (NCBI taxonomy): domain Eukaryota; kingdom Metazoa; phylum Mollusca; class Bivalvia; order Myida; family Dreissenidae; genus Dreissena; species Dreissena polymorpha. The sequence goes on along the minus strand of NC_068362.1, from coordinate 40,434,927 downwards.
TACTTTAGGCACTTGTCTAGGCAGACTGCACAGGCTTATCTGGGATGCTACTTTAGGCACTTGTCTAGGCAGACTACACAGGCTACTCTGGGATGCTACTTTAGGCACTTGTCCAGGCAGACTGCACAGGCTAATCTAGGATGCTACTTTAGGCACTTGTCTAGGCAGACTGCACAGGCTAATCTGGGATGCTACTTTAGGCACTTGTCTAGGCAGACTGCACAGGCTAATCTGGGATGCTACTTTAGGCACTTGTCTAGGCAGACTACACAGGCTAATCTGGGATGCTACTTTAGGCACTTGCATTAAGGCAGACTGCATAGGCTAATCTGGGATGCTATTTTAGGCACTTGTCCAGGCAGACTGCACAGGCTAATCTGGGATGCTACTTTAGGCACTTGCATTAAGGCAGACTGCACAGGCTACTCTGGGATGCTACTTTAGGCACTTGTCTAGGCAGACTGCACAGGCTAATCTGGGATGCTACTTTAGGCACTTGCATTAAGGCAGACTGCACAGGCTAATCTGGGATGCTACTTTAGGCACTTGCATTAAGGCAGACTGCACAGGCTAATCTGGGATGCTACTTTAGGCACTTGTCTAGGCAGACTGCACAGGCTACTCTGGGATGCTACTTTAGGCACTTGTCTAGACAGACTGCACAGGCTAATCTGGGATGCTACTTTAGGCACTTGTCCAGGCAGACTACACAGGCTAATCTGGGATGCTACTTTAGGCACTTGTCTAGGCAGACTGCACAGGCTAATCTGGGATGCTACTTTAGGCACTTGTCTAGGCAGACTGCACAGGCTAATCTGGGATGCTACTTTAGGCACTTGTCTAGGCAGACTGCACAGGCTACTCTGGGATGCTACTGTAGGCACTTGCATTAAGGCAGACTACACAGGCTAATCTGGGATGCTACTTTAGGCACTTGTCTAGGCAGACTGCACAGGCTACTCTGGGATGCTACTTTAGGCACTTGTCTAGGCAGACTGCACAGGCTAATCTGGGATGCTACTTTAGGCACTTGCATTAAGGCAGACTGCACAGGCTAATCTGGGATGCTACTTTAGTTTTCCCAGAGCATGGCTCAAATATTTCTCTCTTTTGAACATAATTTATCTGCATATCTTTTCTTTACCAGAAAAATCATATAAAATTGTAGCGTAAACCTTTACAAAATAATTTGTAAAATTGAATCTTTTGACATAATTTAATAATGTTTTGAAGTATTTTTACTTGCCAACAGATGGAGATGTTTTCTGTAGAGTAGACACTTTAAACACAATTATTCTCGAGGCATTTTAATAGGCTATTTTGTGCAAATCTGTTTTCACTTAAGCTCACACATTTTTATATTAAAATGCTGACAGCTGTTAATTGATGAGACTTTAAATTGTCTTGTTATTCTCATTAACTAGATTGATACGATGGCTTGAAGGTTGTGTGCAGAATAAAATGGGAAAACTGGGTTTAATGCATGTGCATAACGTGTTTTCCCACATTAGCCCAGATAAGTTTATCAGGGACAACACTTTTGTTTTTATGGTTATAAGTCTCGTTTAAAGGCAGTCTCTTCTTAGCAAAAATCAAATTAAAGAACAAAGTGTTGACCCTAATTAGCCAGTGCAGACTGCACATGCTAATCTGGGACAACACTTTACACACATGCATGTTTTTGCCTGAGCAATACTCAGATGGTCTTGTTATTACTATTAAAGGCTCTATAAAGGTGGAGATCCGTAATTATTTACCGATTTATAAATATTTTTTTCATATTTTATTTATAAAGGTTATCAAAAAACAATATATATATGCTATTGGACATTAAAATAGAAAATAAGCAAAACAACTTGTTTTGAGCTCAAAATAAAGTGTGCTCCAAGTCAATTGTGTTTACAAACAATCAGTTTATTTACATCGCTGTTTACTCGGAAAAGAGAAAGTGAAAGTCACCAAAAATATAACGATGATTTTTAACGTTTTCCGGTATCACCCACAAAGTAGGTCTCTTCTAAATGGTTAAAACGTTTGTAGTGATCTAATAAGTTACTTTCTGCTGGTTAAAATTTGTTTAAAATAGAATTAAAATTGAATTTTCTTTCGGCTATTTTTAGCATATGTCACCGCTCTGAGGCTACACATCACGTTAGTTGCAAAAATGTAAACATTTCTTCCAATTATGAAACGGGTTTATTTTCCATAATTCTTGACAATGTTGTACCTAAGCTGTTTTTTTTAGCAGTTTTTATGCAAGAGTAACTGAAATCCGGTAAAAATCAGACCAGTCGATATGCATAATATTTGGATTTGTCACCTTTATGGAGCCTTTAACTAGATTTAAATGACATCTTGAAGGTTGTTTGCGTGATAATTTTTTTTTAGAAATAAGGTGTCTTTTGTTATTTTGAAAACTGATTTAGATTCAAAGCTGTATTTTGCTTTCTGTAGTACAAGGCAGTTTAGACATCCAGAAAATACATGTAAGGTTATAGATATTAATTTCATTTTTTGTTTCAAAATTTGTTTTACACAAGTTTAAATTTGATACTAATTAAGGTCTGTTATTGAAGTTTGTCTTATGTGGTTATTATGTACAGCTTGTACACTTTCTACACTTTGCAAAAAATGGAGTGAATATTTGAAATATGAGCCACTCTCAGGGCAAAAGGAAGTTTAATGCATGTTTGCACAGGCTAATCAGGGACAACTCTTTCCCCGTAACCTGGATTTTTGCTTATAAAAGAATTCCTTTACATGAAATTGGAAAGTATTGTCTCTGCTAAGCCGGTGTTGACTGCAGAGGCTTATCTGTAATGACATTTAACCCTTACGACAGTGAAAATGGCTTTGCACCCAGCATAAAATCAGAACAGCCTGCGAGTAACTTGCAATCTGTTCAGGTTCTATGCTGTTTGCTGCTCATGTTTACACTCATGCATTAAGGCCCCTTTTCCCCAGAGCAAGGCTCATATTCATCATAAACATCATTGCCTAGTGGACAAACACATCACAATGTTTGCCTAGTGGACAAACACATCTCAATGTTTGCCTAGTGGACAAACACATCACAATGTTTGCCTAGTGGACAAACACATCACAATGTTTTATAGAGTTCAGTCACCATTGCCTAGTGGACAAACACATCACAATGTTTTATAGAGTTCAGTCACCTTAGCCGGGCACTGACCTTTATGCATAAATATTCTGACAATTAATACTAAAATGTACTATAGTGACGGAAAACAATAATGAAAAGCATTAGCCCTGACATGACAGTTATGGTTTCATTGATACACTGCACATGCGTTACATTTCACGTGTCAGGTCAATATGTCCAAGTTATACAAAATTTTCATTATGTTGATATTTTGTGTGATTAGTTTTTGCAAACTTCTTGCTTGCAAAAAGCCTTTGCAATAAATACTTAACCAAAATTTAATTTGTTGTATTTTCTGCTGAACCAAAATTTAATTTGTTGTAATTTTTAGGAAAACCATATTTTAATTTGTTGTAATTTTAGCTCAAACAAAATTAATTTGTTGCAATTTTTAGCTCTATCAAAATGCTATTTGTTGTAATTTCAGCTCAATCAAAATTTTATTTATAATTTTAGCTATGAAAAATGTAATTTATTGTAAATTCAGCTCAACCCAAATATCATTTGTTGTTATTTCAGCTCTTGGTCAGCAATTATGTCCCAGCAGCCCCCATTCCAACCGGGACAGTCACCGCACAAGTTCAGACCAGGATGACTTCGCAGCCTACCAACGAGAACTCTCCCGTGCACAACTGGAGGCAGGAACATCACCTGATATTGTATGTAGCAGTGTTATCAGGGCAGTTGTATACAGCAGTATAATCAGGGCAGTTGCATGTAGCATTATTATCAGAACAGTTGTATGTATCAGTATTATCAAGACAGTTGTATGTAGCAGTATTATCAGGTCTGTTGTATGTAGCAGTATTATCAGGGCAGTTGTATACAGCATTGTTATCAAGGCAGTTGTATGTAGCAATATGATAAGGGCAGTTTTATGCAGCAGTATTATCAGGGCAGTTGTATACAGCAGTGTTATCAGGGCAGTTGTATACAGCAGTGTTAACAGGACAGTTGTATGTAGCAGTATTATCAGGGCAGTTATATGTAGCAGTATTATCAGGGCCCTTGTATGTAGCAATATTATAAGGGCAGTTGTATGTAGCAGTATTATAAGGTCCCTTGTATGTAGCAGTATTATAAGGGCAGTTGTATGTAGCACTGTTATCTGGGCAGTTGTATGTATCAGTATTATCAGAACAGTTGTCTGTATCAGTATTATCAAGACAGTTGTATGTAGCAGTATTATCAGGGCTGTTGTATGTAGCAGTATTATCAGGGCAGTTGTATGTAGCAGTATTATCAGAACAGTTGTCTGTATCAGTATTATCAAGACAGTTGTATGTAGCAGTATTATCAGGGCTGTTGTATGTAGCAGTATTATCAGGGCAGTTGTTTGTTGCAGTATTATCAGGCCAAGGTACAGGAATGGATTGAGCAGATAGGGAAATTCACAATCCTAACACGTGTACACGTTTACATCAATTAAGTTGCTTTATAATGGCAAAACAGTGATTGTTGGATTTAAGCGTCTCATGATTGTGAAGCTTTTGCTTAACTTTCAGATTTAAGATTTTAATCAAAATTTGTCTCCTGATAGTTTGCAAATGGTGCCCCTTGCCAATGTTGTTAGATATGTATGTATATTTCACATTGTAAACATCATTCTTGTCTATAAACAAGCAACTTCTCTGGCTGTATTTTCCAGATACTCTATCATAATATATTATAGACATGTATAGTAAATCGTCTTATCTAATTAGGTACTTGCTCATATAGACAAAGAACACATTTATCTTTCAACAACGCCTCAGTTAACCCTTTATCACTTAGATACGTATTTTGAAGCATTTGTAGTTCCACAGAAAGTTCACTTTAATTAAATACCTTTCTTACTAGATTCAAGTTTGAAAGGCTTCATTTCCATCCCTTAGATACTGATGATCAGCAAACAGCATAAAACCTGAACAGACTGTCAGGTAATTGGAAAGAAAACCATGCTGATTGCATGTTCATAAAGTTTCGTCCCAGATTAGCCTGTGAAGCTTGCACAGGCTAATCAGGAACAACACTTGCCACTTAAATTGGATTTGCATTAAGAAGAGATTTCCTATGAATAAAAATATCATACAAGCTGTCTGCACAGGCCAAACTGGGACAACACTTAACATACATGGATTAAACCCCATATTCCCATATCAAGGCTCATTTTAATTGATCCAGAATATACATGTAATACAACACAAAGTTTATTGGAGAAGATTAACAAAAATTCTTCTGAGCATATTATTGAATACATTTTGAATCAATTATCAGCATCAAACTCACTAATTACCATGATGAAGTATTAGAGAGGTTTAATGTTGAACCGTTCTCTTCTCATTATGCTCTATTATGCTCAATGTGCTTTAGATTTTCTTCACATGTGAAGTGTGCATAAATATTTTATAGCATTTTCGATACTTGAAAAACAACTAAAAGTTTAGAGCTTGCAGTAGGTGGATGTTGTTAATAAGTATTAGATTGGCTGATAGGCATAGTGTTTTAGGAACATTTGTATGAACTATAGACAAAAATGCAACCTAATTTAACCCTTTAGCACTTAGATATGTATTTTGACGCAATTGTTGTTGTAGAAATTCATATTTAATTGAATTACGTATTTTCACGCAATCGTTTTCCCTTAGAACGTTTTATTGAATTAAAGACCTTTCTTAATAGATTTAAGTTTTTAAGGCCTCATCTCCAAATCTTAGGTTCTGATGAGCAGCAAACAGCATTAAACTTGAACAGACTGCTTGCAGCAAACAGCATAAAACTTGAACAGACTGCTTGCAGCAAACAGCATAAAACTTGAACAGACTGCTTGCAGCAAACAGCATAAAACTTGAACAGACTGCTTGCAGCAAACAGCATAAAACTTGAACAGACTGCTTGCAGCAAACAGCATAAAACTTGAACAGACTGCTTGCAGCAAACAGCATAAAACTTGAACAGACTGCTTGCAGCAAACAGCATAAAACTTGAACAGACTGCTTGCAGCAAACAGCATAAAACTTGAACAGACTGCTTGCAGCAAACAGCATAAAACTTAAACAGACTGCTTGCAGCAAACAGCATAAAACCTGAACAGACTGCTTACAGTTGCTCGCAGGCTGTTCTGGTTTTATGCTGTTAACACATAGCCATTTTCACTTAGCTTCTGAGTGGGAAATGGTTAATATAAAGAAATCTTATCAAATTTACATTGGATTTATAGGTGAGATGCAATCCTATAGTATCATTTATATGTACTGTACATGTAGTTTATAAATACAAATCAGACAAGCTGAATTATTATATGTTGTTTATAAAAATTATAATATAGCAGTATAATTTATAACTTCTAAAGCAGTTTGTTCTCAAAAATGTGTAAAATTGAATATGCTAGGACATCTTATGGTTAGAAGTTTGACGAGTAATATTAATAAAGAGCATTTGAAGAAATATTAAACAATACATATGCTTAAAATAGTGTTTAATTTTATCTTATTATAACTGTGGTTATTTTTACAAAGCATAGATAATGTTTCAATGTCTAGATAATGTTTCTTTGTCTAGATACTTGTTCAGTGTCTAGATGATTGTTTGGTGTCTAGATAATGGTTTAATGTCTAGATAATTGTTCAGTGGCTAGCTGATTGTGCAGTGTATAGATAATGGATAAAAATCTAAATAATTGTTCATTGTCTTAATGATTGTTCATTGCCTAGATAATGGTTCAATATCTAGATAATGGTTCAATGTCTAGATAATGATTCAATGTTTTGATACTTGTTCAGTGTCGAGATGATTGGTCAGTGTCTAAATAATGGTTCAATGTCTAGATAATTGTTCAGTGTCTAGATGATTGCTCAGTGTCTAGATATTGGTTAAATGGCTAGATCATTGTTTTCTGTTTAGAAACTTGTTCAGTGTCTAGATGATTGTTCAGTGTCTAGCTAATGATTTGATGCCTAGATAATTATTCAGTGTCTAGATGATTGTTAAGTGTCTAGATATTGGTTCAATGTCTAGATAATGGTTCAATTTCTTGATAATGGTTCAATATCTAGATACTTGTTCAGTATCTAGATTATTGTCCAGAGTCTAAATAATGGTTCAATGTGTAGATAATTGTTCAGTGTCTAGATGATTGTATAGTGTCTAGATATAAGTTCAATGTTTAGATAATTGTTCAATGTCAAGATAATGGTTCAATGTCTAGATAATGGTTCAATGTTTAAATAATGGATCAATGTCTACATATGTGTTCAATGTCAAGATAATTGTTCAATTTCTAGATAATTGTTCAATGTCTAGATAATGGTTCAGTGTCTTGATGATTGTTCATTGACTAGATAATGGTTCAATGTCTAGATAATGGTTTGATGTCTAGATAATGGTTCAATGTCTATATATGTGTTTAATGTCTAGATAATCATTCAATGTCTAGATATTTGTTCAATGTCTAGATGATGTTTCAATGTCATGAAAATGGTTCAATTTCTAGATAACGTTCATTATCTAGTTGATGTTTCAGTGTCTAGATTATGGTTCAGTGTCTATATAATGGTGCAATGTCTAAATAATTGCTCAATGTCTAGATACTTGGGAAACGTCTGGATAATTGTTCATTGTATATATGATTGTTCAATGTCTAGATAATGGTTCAATGTCTAGATAATGGTTCAATGTTTAGATAATTGTTAAGTGTTTTGAATATTGTTCAGTGTCAATGTCTAAATAATAGTTCAATGTTGTGTTTATTGTTCAGTGTCTAGATAATAGTTCAATATCTAGTTAATTGTTCTAACGCTATGTAATTTATAAATAGTTAACTTTTTCTGGAGGTATTTCGAAGTGAAGCGTTTGTCCAAATCCTTTAAAAGGATTTTGGCATTTCCCTCAACTTATGTGTAGCTGAAATGACACCTGTAATAGTACAACATGATGATTTCTTTGTTTTCAGACGGAAGCAAAAGTATATGATGACATTGACCTGTCCACCATTGATTTTAGGTACGTTGAAATATTGCATGTGCCCATTACCACTTAGATACATATTTTTTTTTACATGTGTAGTCCCTTAGAAAGGTACATTAAATTAAAGACCTTTCTTACACTAGATTCAAGTTTTTAAGGCTTAATTTCCAACCCTAAGATACTGATGAGCAGCAAACAGCATAAAACCTGAACAGACTGCAAGTTACTCCCAGGCTGTTCTGGTTTTATGCTGTTTGCACATAGCCATTTTCACTTTGCTTCTGAGTGGGAAAGGGTTATTGAGAGCAGCAATGGAAAGCACAGAGGGCTCACTGTGAAATCTTCTGGAAAGCACAGAGGGCTCACTGTGAAATCTTCTGGAAAGCACAGAGGGCTCACTGTGAAATCTTCTGGAAAGCACAGAGGGCTCACTGTGAAGTTTTCTAAAAAAATTATGATTATGTCTTTTGAAATTGAATGATGAAGTCCCTCGAAAATATGTGATGTCTCTTTTAAATATGTTATTATTTCCCTTTTAAATGTGTGATTATTTCCCTTTAAAATGTGTGATTAAGTAATTTAAAAATATGTGATTATGTCACTTGAACAATTGTGATCGTGCCCCTAGTTTTTCTCGATCATGTTTCTTTTCTGTTCTTTAAATCCTTGGTACAACACAAATGGAAAAAACAAGGATAGACTTTATGGCCAATAATTAAGTTTCAATTTCTGCTTTAAAAAAAAGATTGTTTTACCATGCAGCTTTTGTATAATGCACCCAGAAGTATGATTTAAAATGTTTGTGCATTATACATAATAACTTAAACATTATTTTACTTATTTTTATGCTCCCCCAAATTTTTTTTGGGGGGGAGCATATAGTCGCCGCTTTGTCTGTCAGTGTGTGCATCTGTCTGTCGTTAACTATTGACCGGAATTCAATAAAACTTTATGGGAAGCTTCACTACCAAGAGGAGATGTGCATATTATCAGCGGGTTCTGATCGGATGATCTTTCACAGAGTTATGGCCCTTTTCAATTTTTGAAATTTTTCATTAACTGTACATATAGTGCAATTCTTGTCCGGGCTATTTCTCAGCAACTAATGACCGGAATTCAATGAAACTTTATGGGATGCTTCACTACCAAGAGGAGATGTGCATATTATCAGCAGGTTCTGGTCGGATGAATTATCACAGAGTTATGGCCCTTTGAAATTTTTGAAATTTTCCATTAACTGTACATATAGTGCAAATCTTGTCCGGGCTATTTCTCAGCAACTAATGACAGGAATTCAATGAAACTTTATGGGAAGCTACACTACCAAGAGGAGATGTGCATATTATCAGCAGGTTCTGGTCGGATGAATTTTCACAGAGTTATGGCCCTTTGAAATTTTCTATAAAACAAATCTTGTCCCCCCAACTACTGTGCCCTCAAGACGTTTCCTTTTATCTGAATATATAGTGCAATATTGTGACAAAAAAAACCTTTTCGGGAGCATCACTCGTCTCCGACGGTTTCTTGTTTTAAGTCAGCCGCTGCTGAATATTTAAAAATGCCCTGTAAGACTTATTATTTAAAAATATGTACAAGTATATTTTTATGCCCCCGGTAGGGTGGCATATAGCAGTTGAACTGTCCGTCAGTCAGTATGTCAGTCAGTCTGTCCATCCGTCCGAAAAAAACTTTAACATTGGCCATAACTTTTTCACTTTTAAAGATAGCAACTTGATATTTGGCATGCATGTGTATCTCATAGAGCTGAACATTTCGAGTGGTGAAAGGTCAAAGTCAAAGTCATTCTTCAAGGTCAAATGTCAAATATATGGCGTCTGTCCGTCCGAAAACTTTAACATTGGCCATAACTTTTTCAATATTGAAGATAGCAACTTGATATTTGGCATGCATGTGCATCTCACGGAGCTGCACATTTTGAGTGGTGAAAGATGAAGGTCAAGGTCATCCTTCAAGGTCAAATGTCTAATATATGGCGTCTGTCCGTCCGTCAAAAAACTTTAACATTGGCCATAACTTTTTCACTATTGAAGATAGCAACTTGATATTTGGAATGCATGTGTATCTCATGGAGCTGAACATTTTGAGTGGTGGAAGTTCAAGGTCAAGGTCATCCTCCAATGTCAAAGGTAAAAAAAATAATATAAATTTCAAAGCGGCATTCTCATGAAGCTGCACATTTTGAGTGGTGGAAGTTCAAGGTCAAGGTCATCCTTCAAGGTCAAAGGTCATTTTAAAAAAAAAAAAAATTTCAAAGCGGCGCAATAGGGGGCATTGTGTTTCTGACAAACACATCTCTTGTTTCTTCTTGTTCTTCAGTGTCTTTGCTTGCCCAGGCCTGTAATGTGGGCAGGAAGGAAATGTAGAATATAAATGGGCTGTGCTCTGTGAAATAGGGGTTTAATGCATGTGCGTAAACTGTCGTCCCAGATTAACCTGTGCAGTCTGCCTTTATGGTATTTTTGGTTTAAAGAAAGTCTCTTGTTAGCAAAACCACTTTAGGCGGAAAGTGTCGTCCTTGATTAGCCAGTGTGCGGACTTCATGCACATGCAGTAAACGCCCTTTTCACAGAGCACTGCTCAAATCCAACATGGTATGAAGAAATGTGCAGGGCTGTGACACTATACCAGATCTGGAAAACTTGAAATCTGAAATAATTATAATGTCTCTATGCACAACTATCTTTTGGTTGTGGCCATTCATTTAAGTTCTGCCCTGTTTTGTGACAGCCTCATTTTCAGTTTTATGGTACACATGTATTTCATACTACCCTGACATCTTCCATCTACTTACATGTATTTCATACTACCCATCTACTTTTCTGCTGGCTGGTAATCAATCTACCTCGCTCTGGAAAAAATGGGCTTAACCCATTTATGCCTAGCGTCCTGAAAAAAGGACATTGCAAACAGCGAAGACCCAGATGAGACGCCGCATAATATATTTAGAAATATTCTAAATATAGACATAAATATACTTGACACCCCTAATTTTGGAAAAAATTGATGGCATAAATGGGCTGAATGCAAGTGTTGTCACAGATTGGCCTGTGTAGTCCAGAGTTATTGAAATTTAGTAAAGTAAAGAGCAGAGTATAATAACAAAAACTCTTGTGTCAGTATTGTTTTGAGTAACTGCCCTTTGTATATCAACTGTGCTATGTGAAAAGGGGGTTTAATGCATGTGCGTTAAGTGTCGTCCCAGATTAGCCTGTGCACTTTTGCACTTTTAATCAGGGACGACACTTTCTGCCTAAACTAGATTTTTGCAATAAGAGACTTTCTTTATACGAAAAATACTATACTGCGCAGACTGCACAGGCTGCACAGGCTAATCTTGGACAACACATGCATTAAACCCTGTTTTCGCAGAGCGTCAGTCTCATATATGTGTTTAACCCTTTGCATGCTGGGAAATTTGTCGTCTGCTAAAATGTCGTCTGCTTAATTTCTAAAATTAGCATTTTGTTTGATTTTTTTTCAAATAATATTATCAGAATAGCAAACAGTTTGGATCCTGATGAGACGCCACGTTCTGTGGTGTCTCATCTGGATCCAAACTGTTTGCAAAGGCCTTCAAAATTCGGTTTCCGCACTGAAAGGGTTAATGTGTTTCTAGTGTAAAGACAATTCTGGAAATATTCAATGTTGATTCCATATAATCCCATTGGTGCAAAAAGGTACCCCGTGACATTGAAATTGGAAGGCACATAGTTCCTTTTTGCACCTATTGGGCGAATTATAATCCCAAGTACAAGAACCATGACTCTTCAACATTTACAGAGTTATTGTCCTTTGTTTCATTTTCATGTGTAGAATACAATCATAAGTTTTGAAGAGGTTAAAATATTTTAATGTTCTTTTTATTTTACAAATTTGTAAGCATTCAAGGGAATCTATGTCAAGTTCAATGAATGATAAGAAACACTCAGAGGCAGTGCTGAGTATAATATCAAAACTCCTTCTTCAGTATTGAAGAGTGATTGATTGTTCTTTTTCGTTATCTTTTTTTCAATAAATTAATAATGCTAGGCTGTTTTTCTATACTTTAATTGTCAAATCACACTTTTGGGTAAACAAATACTATGGTAGTTCCTGCTCAGACAATGTGAAATTTGTTGCTAACAAAACAGCCACCTGTTCTAGGAAGTTCTGAATATTCACAGGTGCTACTTTTGCCATCCCAGTTTGGTGGTAAGCTGTAGATACCTATTACTGTTAACGAATTTCTGCTTCAAGAAAATTATTGAAGAAAATCAATATTTATAGAGATGAAACAGAAGGAATCTGGCTAACTGGGGTACCCATTTTTTAGTTCTAATTTACATGTTGATATATGTAATAAATTGTAGTATATTTGACTGTGTGAAAACAGGGATTAAGGCATGTGCATAAACTGTCATCATAAAATAGCCTGTGCACAGGCTAATTATTGATGACAAATTATGCTTAGACTAAATTTATGTAAAAAAGATACTTCTTTTAAACAAAAATAACAATCAAAGTGGAAATTGTTGTCTCTGCAGTCTACACAGGCTAATCTGGGATGACACTTTATGCTGATGCATTAAACCCCATTTTCCCAGACTGAGGTTCATAATCATGAAGTATAACTCCTCATGAAAACAGGAGTTCAGACTACATGGCCTGAGCTGCTCTGCAAGCCTTATGTAATAGGTGTTTTATATTTCAATCTTGAATCTTTAAATATTGATAGTTTTATATGCCTTATATCAAATATGATAGGGTATATTGCTTTGGTCATGATTTATAATGTCTGTTCATAGCTATAGCCAAACAGTATCCATCATATTACCAGCAAATGCTATGGCAATGGTAGTTGTCTTTATCTTGGCCAATTTTAGCCAAATCATTTAAGAGTTTGTGTAGTAATGACTTGAATGTATATAAAATTTGCTTTCTATGCCCTCCCTTTAATGTGAAACTTCTGTCTCAGCCTGATTCGTGAATTTTAAGATGAATTTGCACAAATGTCAATCATCATAACACGATAATACCTGTCTTCCTGCCTCAGAGGTCAAGGCCAAAATTTTAGGTCAAGGTCACAATTTGAGGTCAAATTTCACATTTGACCATAAAACATCCTGTAAGAGTAACTTCCCCTTTTCAATTGACTACAAGAGTAACTTCCCCTTTCAAATTGACTACAAGAGTAACTTCCCCTTTTAAAATGACTAAGGTTGTGTATTTTTCAAATTGTTTAAAGAGTTTCCTCCCCTTTCAGCTCTCCCAACGTGAAGGTCACCCAGTGCACCGAGGATGAAGAGAGCGTTTACGAGATACCGAAACTGCGCAAGACAACGAGCGACTCTGGATACGAGAAAGCGAAAGAAGTTGCAGCGAGCTACGATGAACAGCCTGTTATCCTTTCAGGTATTGTTGTGTCATCACCATAAGTCACGTTCTAGGAAAACTGGACTTAATGCATGTGTGTAAAGTGTTAAGCCAGATCAGCCTGTGCAGTGCCCACAGGCTTATCATGGAAAACACTTTCCGCCTGAATTTTTGTTAAGAAAAGAAGAGGCTGCCTTTAAACCTTTACCGCATGGATATGCATTTTCACACATTTGTAGTCCCTTACAAAGTTATATATAATTTAAGACCTTTCTAACTAGATTCAAGTTTTAAAGGCTTCATTTCCAACCCTTAGATACTGATGAGCAGCAAACAGCATTAAACCTGAACAGACTGCGAGTTACTCGCAGGCTGTTCTTGTTTTATGCTGGTTGCAAAAGCTTTTTTCACTTTGCTTCTCATGGGGGAAAGGGTTAAACAAAAGTTCCATAAAGGCAGAAAGTGCCTTCCATGATTGTCTGCACAGGCTTATCTGGGACAACACTTTACACACGTACATGCATTAAACCCTTTGCATGCTGGCAAATTTGTCGTCTGCTAAAATGTTGTCTGCTCAATTTCTAAAAAAAGCATTTTCTTCAATTTTTTTCAAAGAATACTATCCGAGTAGCAAACAGTTTGGATCCAGATGAGACGCCACGTTCTGTGGCGTCTCATCTGGATCCAAACTGTTTGCAAAGGCCTTCAAAATTTGGTTCCCGCACTGAAAGAGTTAAACCCTGTTTTCCCAGAGCACAGCTCACTGTTGTCATTAGGGTTGGTGTTGATGTTACATCATGGGCATTGTTTGGTCTGTTTTTCTCGTTTTGCTGATGTAAAACCCTTTACTACATAAATACGTATTTTCACACATTACTTAAATACGTATTTTCACACATTACTTAAATACGTATTTTCACACATTTTAGTCCCTCAAAAAGTTATAGATAATTTGATAACTTTCTTACTAAAGGCTTCATCTCCTTACCTTAGATACTGATGAGCAGCAAACAGCATAAAACCTCCACAGACTGCGAGTAACTCGCAGGCTGTTCTGGTTTTATGCTGTTTGCACATAGCCTTTTTCACTTTGCTCCTGAATGGGAAAGGGATAATACAAAATCAATCTTTTTCCTTATTAACATTCTTTACCATTTTATGTGCAATCAAGTGGGACAACTCTATCAGGATAATCTCACAGTGAAAAGTAAGAGTTACAATTCTTTGGTATTTTCCACCTTTTTTCAAAAGGCATTCACTTCTACGAGAAACAAAACTAGGCATTGTTTATTTGTAAATATAAGACCATTATTAAGAACAACAGTTCAACATATATATGTATGCTACAAGAAATCTTCTGGGATACCATTATTTGAACATTTTAATAGTTACATGACATGCTGCATAATTGTTCACAATGTTAAGTTTGCAGAAGAAACAAACTGGCAAAATAACTTTTATGTATCTAGATGATTGTTACAAATTTCGAATTGGTGGGATATCTCCCAATAGCAACTATAAATCAAAATATGGTCAGTAATATTCAGTTCAGTTGTGTTATATCATAGCTTGCAGGATCCATGGATTATATGGATCATGAAAAGAATAAGGTGGTGAAGGCAAGATATTTTCCGATCACAATTCCATTATTTTTATATGAATACACTATATGTGAAGTTGGAATAAAGCATCAATCTAATATACAATGTATAATGTATTTTTTCAACTATGCATTGAGTGCAGTTTTACCTTCTTCTTTTTAGCTCACCTGAGCACAACGTGCTCATGGTGAGCTTTTGTGATCGCCTTTTGTCCGTCGTCCATCGTGCGTTGTCCGTTGTGCGACGGTAACATTTGCCTTGTTCACTCTCTAGAGGCCACATTAATTGTCCAATCTTCTTGAAATTTGGTAAGAAGATTGGTTTCAATGATATCTTGGATGAGTTCTAAAATGGTTACGTTTGCTTGAAAAACATGGCTGCCAAGGAGCAGGGCATTTTTCCTGGATAAAGTAAAATCTTGTTAACACTCTAGAGGCCACATTTATTGTCCAATCTTAATGAAATTTGGTCAGAAGATTCATCTCAATAATATCTTGGACGAGTTCGAAAATAATGCTGGTGGGTTGAAAAACATAGCCGCCAGGGGGCGGGGCATTTTTCCTTATATGGCTATAGTAAAACCTTGTTAACATTCTAGAGGCCACATTTATTGTCTAATCTTGATTAAAATATGGTCAGAAGATTTGTCTTAATAATATCTTGGATGAGTTCGAAAATGGTTACGTTTGATTGAATAACATGGCCACCAAGGGGCGGAGCATTTTTCCTAATATGGCTATATATGGCTATAGTAAAATCTTGTTAACACTCTAGAGGCC
The DNA here is from genome assembly GCF_020536995.1 of Dreissena polymorpha. NCBI lineage: Eukaryota > Metazoa > Mollusca > Bivalvia > Myida > Dreissenidae > Dreissena > Dreissena polymorpha. The sequence goes on along the minus strand of NC_068362.1, from coordinate 40,419,067 downwards.
ACATTTATAGTCCGATCTTCATGAAACTTGATCAGAAGATTCATCCCAATAATATCTTGGACGAGTTCAAAAATGATGCCAGTTGGTTGAAAAACATGGCTGCCAGGGGGCGGGGCATTTTTCCTTATATGGCTATAGTAAAACCTTGTTAACACTCTAGAGGCCACATTTATTTTCCGATCTTCGTGAAACTTGGTCAGAAGATTTGTCCCAATAATATCTTGTTATCTCAGGTGAGCGACTTTGGGCCTTTCAGGCCCTCTTGTTTTATATTATCAGTAAAATGGACATTTGCATATAGAATTTCATCATTTAAATTGAATTTATAACAAAACTGAATGTTTAATGGGATAAAACAGAACAATGTTTAAAAATACATTTACAATAATAAAAAATAAAAAACAATAATTGTTACTGAAAAGGTTGTTGAAAAGCACTTATTATACTAAAAGTATAGACAGAACATTACAAAAATGCCTTCAGAACATAAAATGAACAGTTTTGTTTGTGAAAATAACCAGATGGATGTCCTTTCCAAGTTTTATGTTTTATTTCTAATTCACATAATCCAGTGTTTAAAATATTATTTCCTATTTGAAAATGCTGGACTTTTTAGTACGTGGAACCTTTTGCCTAGTGTATTGATTCTGTTTTGTGTCGTGTTCTGAGAAAACTGGGCTTAATGCATGTGCGTAAAGTGTCATCCTAGATTAGCCTGTGCAGTCTGCACAGGCTAATCAGGGATGACACTCTCCGCTTTAATGGTATTTTTAGTTTTAAAGAAGTCCCTCCTAACCGAAAATCAAGTTTAGGTGTAAAGTGTCGTCCCTGATTAGCCTGTGCGGACAGCACAGGCTAATCTGGAATGACACTTTACGCACATGCATTACGCCCAGTTTTCTCAGAACGTGACTCAGTCTGTTTTTGTCTGTAGCTGGTACCCCAAGACCCCCACCTCTTCCCCCACGCAAAGAGAGACAGAGGTTCGACTTCCGCATACGCAGTTCCAGCACCAGTCTTCTGGATGACTCACCTGGTGACCTTGGGAAAACCAGTGACCTTGGGAGACCCAGTGACATTTGCAGACCTAGTGACCTTGGGAGACCTGATGACCTTGCAAAACCGGGTGATCTTAGTGATGTGTCATTTGAACGCAACAGCAATATTTCAAGGGATGGCCTTGGTAAAACAACTTTTACTCAATGTTGTTTTTATGCCGCCGGTAGGGTGGCATATAGCAGTTGAACTGCCCGTCCGTCAGTCTGTCTATCTGTTAGAAAACTTTAACATTGCCCATAACTTTTGCAATATTGAAAATTCATGTTTTATTCTGGTTATATATAGACTTTTTAATTTTTATTCTGAGCTAGAAAGGTTCAATCATTTGTTGTGTAACTTTAAATTCACAGATCACAAATATTAACCGCAAGACAGTGTGTCGCATGTGAAACCTTTTTTTCCTAACTCAATAGTCAAGGTCACACTTAATTGTCAAAGGTCAAATTAAGACAATAAACAGTTATTTTATGGATGCGCGGTGAACAGTCAAAATTGTTGTCTCAAGGTATCAGGGATGACTTTGGAACTGTTGCCCTAGGCCAATAGGCCCTGATACTGAGGGGCAACAGTCTTGACTGTTCACCGCTCATCCATGAAATAACTGTTTTAATACCTGATCAAATGTCAAACATAGAAAAAAGAGCAAATTAAATTTTAACACAACAGTGTTATTGAAGCCTGAATATAGACATTTTTCAACACATGTCTTGGCCTTACGTAGAACTTGATTTCGGTAATTTCCGTCGCTACTTTCCAATCGAAAGTATTGGTACATATACTTCGGACATTTCCGTACAGACACGGAATTGTAACGGAAAATATCAAATGATGATAGCGTAATTTCTAAAAATAGAAATGGGAAACACAGGGGTAGTCTGCACAACGGGGCAACAGTTCAAACTATTGACCGGTCAACAATTCGAAATATTCACCGGTAACAGTTTAAAACATTACATTTCTTTTTCGACGAGGAAATTGTCATTTATAATGTAATGTTGACATTATACAGTTATTTCATGGATGCGTGGTTTCGGCCATGGGCAACAGCTCCAAATGTCAGCCCTGATAACGAGGGACAACAGTTTTGACTGTTCACCAAGCATCCATGAAATAAGTGTTTTATTACCTGATCAAATTTCAAACATAGAAAAAAGAGCAAATTAAACTTTTATTTTAACAAAACAGATATCGATAATATCGATAATTTTCACTGTTTAACTGTGAAATGACGTCATTTTTACGACAAAATGAAGTCATTATTCGAGCGGGCAACAAGGGTAGTCTGCACGAGCAGGCAACAGTTCAAACTATTGACCGTTCAACAGTTCGAAATATTCACATGTAACAGTTTAAAACATTGCAACATTTCTTTTTCGACCAGGAAATAGAAAAAATAATTTATTATCATTTATATGAGGCATCAGGTAATAAAACTTACTATGTGTCCACCATGAGGAGGTAGTGTAACCTGTTTAAAACAAGTCTCCTTACCTCAAAGGTCTATGCTTAGAGAACATGATGTTAAATTTGGTCATATTTCAGACAGTACCTACATAATTCAATTGCAAAATAACTGAGATATTGATTACAAATATAAGATAATTGAGTGAGCTAGAAAGATTAAGCATGCATATTTTATACATGTTGTTTTGAAACTTTGAGAAAACAAATGCACACATATATTACAGATGGCTATGATGGTGACTCTGTCGATTCCCTGGAAGACCTCTCGTGTTCTTCTGTTCCAACAAAACCTCCAGGCCAGCAGATTAAGCTGCCAAGGTAAGTTGCCTACCCCTTTACCCCTTACATACATATTTAACCCTTTACCCCTTACATACATATTTTGATGCATTTGTAGTCCCTTACAAAGTTAAGTTTAATTAAAGACATTTCTTACTAAATTCAAGCTTAAAGGCTTCATTTCCAACCCTAAGATACTGATGAGCAGCAAACAGCATAAAACCTGAACAGACTGCGAGTTACTCTCGCAACAAACAAACAAAACATTTTTAGCTCATCTATTTTTTTTTTTAAAATTATGAGCTATTGTCATCACCTTGGCGTCGGCGTTGGCGTCCGGTTAAGTTTTGCGTTTAGGTCCATTTTTCTCAGAAAGTATCAATGCTATTGCATTCAAACTTGGTACACTTACTAACTATCATGAGGGGACTGGGCAGGCAAAGTTAGATAACTCTGGCGTGCATTTTGACAGAATTATGTGCCCTTTTTATACTTAGAAATTTGAAAGTTTGGTTAAGTTTTGTGTTTAGGTCCATTTTATTCCTTAAGTATCAAAGCTATTGCTTTCATACTTGCAACACTTACTGACTATCATAAGGGGACTGTGCAGGCAAAGTTATGTAACTCTGACTGGCATTTTGACAAAATTATGTGCCCTTTTTATACTTAGAAAATTGAAAATTAGGTTAAGTTTTGTGTTTAGGTCCACTTTATTCCTACAGTATCAAAGCTATAGCTTTCATACTTGCAACACTTATTAACTATCATAAGGAGACTGTGCAGGCAAAGTTATGTACCTCTGACTGGCATTTGGACGGAATTATGGGCCCTTTATACTTAGAAAATTGAAAATTTGGTTAAGTTTTGTGTTTTGGTCCACTTTACCCCTAAAGTATCATAGATATTGCTTTCATACTTGGAACACTCGCAAACTATCATAAGGGTACAGTAAAAGGACAAGTTGCATAACTCTGGTTGTCATTTTTACGGAATTATGGCCCTTTTTTGACTTAGTTACTTTGAATATATGGTTAAATTTTGTGTTTCATTCCACTTTACTTCTAAAGTATCAAGGCTATTGCTTTTAAACTTCAAAAACTTTCATGCTTTCATGAGGTTACTGTACCTGGCAAGTTGAATTTTACCTTGACCTTTGAATGACCTTGACTCTCAAGGTCAAATTATTAAATTTTGCTAAAACTGCCATAACTTCTTTATTTATGATTATATTTGATTGATACTTTGACAAAACTACTCTTACCTGCGATACCATAATAGACTCCACCCAAACCATCCCCCGTGCCCTCCCCCCCCCCCCCGAATCCTCCCCCTCCCCGAATCCCCCCCCCCCCTAATGTTTTTTTTTTTTTTTTTTTTTTTTTTAAGATCATCTCACAAATAACCACCACACCCTCACACTATACCCCCCCCCCACCCCACCCCCCCCCATTTTTTTTTTAAACGTTTAAAAAACACGAATATTTTTATTATTTATTTTTGAAATACTGTCCAACCATCACACCCAAGAATCCCCTCCCCCCCCACCCCCCCGAAAAAAATTATTTTTTTGCATTTTTTTTTCCGCATATTTGGAAGATAATGTAATAAATGTCCACCCCCCACACTATACACCCCTCTTCACTCCACCCCTCCCTCCTTTTGTGATTGAAATTGAAAGTCCCTTCACCTTTAAAAAGAAAATAGATGAGCGGTCTGCACCCGCAAGGCGGTGCTCTTGTTTCAATATAGATCAATGATGGAAAAATTCAAACAAGCAAAGCTTTGTTTCATCATTGATCAACAAATTAAAAACTCTAACAAACAAAACCTTTTTTCAGTGTTAATCAACAAAGGAAAAATTCTTACAAACAAAACTGTGATAGATCAATAATAGAAATATTCAAATAAACAAAGCCTTTGTTCATTATAGATAAACAAGATTGCAACAAATACCACTGTTTTATATGACTGAAATACTGTTGTAAAAACAATGAAAAATTCAAACAAACAAACCCTTTTTCATTAAAGATAAACCGCATTGTAGTTTGATCCAAGGTCAGAAACTCCATGTCCTTCCTTTTAGATGTGACAACCTTTTCAGGGCTATATCTCAGAAACTATATAAGATATTAAAATGAAACTTCATGGGTGAATAGAACTAAATAAGGAGAACATCCATGCACAAAAACCATAACCCTACTTGTTCTTACATAGATTTAATGCCCTTTGTTGTTTTGGTACGATGTTACTATTCAGGGCAATATCTCAAATGTGATACAAAATTTAAACTTGAATCTTCATGAGTATATTGATATGAATGAGAGGTCACACCCTGAGGTCAAATTTTACACATTTTGATTCAAAATGCCTTATTGCTGTAAGAATTCTACCAAACATCAAGGGATTTGCACCCATCTAGAAACACAATTTATTGGGCGAGGGATATCAATTCAATGAATTTGCTTTGTTCAATATATAATGTATTATATAGATCAACAAGGTCTCGTGTTCGAGCCCAGCTTGGGAAGTCCATGTCGTCCCTGGTTGATGTGACAACGCCGTTCTGCTCGCTAGACGATGTTGCAATATCAGGGGAGCTCCAGTATCGTAGCAAACTCACCTGGACCAAAAAGATGGTGGCTGTGACTAACGGTCGGTTGGTCGGGTATGTAACGTAATCCCATGGAATTATTACGCACACTGCTCAAAAAACTTTATTAAAATTGATTTTTATCACCCACCAAAGGTAGAGGGATAAAGAATTGGCGTTGTCTGGCAGTCAATCTGTCCATCCATATGTCACAATATTATTAAATTGGCGGGAAAAATCAATACAATGCATTGGCCTGTTATCTTAAATACGAACGCTTTGCTGTGACAAACAGTCGGTTAATCAGATATTTAGCGTAATTCGATGGAATAATGATGCACACAACTCAAAGAACTTTTCATTGAAATTTACTATGAAATATAACCATATTTTCATCAAATAATTATTTATTTATTTCATGCTATCATAACTTACAAAAATTAAATTTTGAACTACCAAAGTATGTCATAAATATGGTTGATACATCAAAACAAAATTTAGCTATGCATATTGTGGTGGCAAATTGTGAAACTAAAATGTGTTCAAATGTATCTGCTCAATAAACAACGTTACCGTTATGTAGCATAATTTTATGGAATAATGATGCGCACATCTTGAAGAACTTTTCATAGAAATTTATTTTGCTCTTTTATACAAACACTTTCCAAGTCCACAAAATATTTTAATCAATAATATACAAGCGTGACCCTTACAGTCCACACGACAACAAAACATTGTGAATCTTATATTTCAGATACAAATATATCTGCTAAAATGAACATTACAGGTACAAAATGGACCGTCTGGACATGCGCCCGACCTTCATGATGCTTCTGACGGGATACAGGGCCAGCTCCCACAAACGTGAAGGGAGGCGGAGCTATGAGATACACCTAGACCACGACAACTTTGAGCAGCACGTGTTCTTAGTGGACTTCAAGGAGTGGGCAGAGTTATGGTGTCAGGTAGGCAGGTGTGACTTGCATCCTTCATGAGTGGGCAGAGTTATGGTGTCAGGTAGGCAGGTGTGACTTGCATCCTTCATGAGTGGGCAGAGTTATGGTGTCAGGTAAGCTGGTGTGACTTGAATTCTTCATGAGTGGGCGGAGTTATGGTGTCAGGTATGCAGGTGTGACTTGCATCCTTCATGAGTGGGCAGAGTTATGGTGTCAGGAATGCAGGTGTGACTTGCATCCTTCATGAGTGGGCGGAGTTATGGTGTCAGGTAAGCAGGTGTGACTTGAATTCTTCATTAGTGGGCGGAGTTATGGTGTCAGGTAGGCAGGTTTGGCTGGAATTCTTCATGAGTGGGCGGAGTTATGGTGTCAGGTAAGCAGGTGTGACTTGCATCCTTCATGAGTGGGGGGAGTTATAGTGTCAGGTATGCAGGTGTGACTTGCATCCTTCATGAGTGGGCAGAGTTATGGTGTCAGGTATACAGGTGTGACTTGCATCCTTCATGAGTGGGCAGAGTTATGGTGTCAGGTAGGCAGGTGTGACTTGCATCCTTCATGAGTGGGCGGAGTTATGGTGTCAGGTAAGCTGGTGTGACTTGCATCCTTCATGAGTGGGCAGAGTTATGGCGTCAGGTATGCAGGTGTGATTTGCATCCTTCATGAGTGGGCAGAGTTATGGTGTCAGGAATGCAGGTGTGACTTGAATCCTTCATGAGTGGGTGGAGTTAAAGTGTCAGGTAAGCAGGTGTGACTTGAATCCTTCATGAGTGGGCGGAGTTATGGCGTCAGGAATGCAGGTGTGACTTGCATCCTTCATGAGTGGGCAGAGTTATGGTGTCAGGTATGCAGGTGTAACTTGAAACCTTCATGAGTGGGCGGAGTTATGGTGTCAGGTAAGCAGGTGTGACTTGAATCCTTCATGAGTGGGCGGAGTTATGGTGTCAGGTATGCAGGTGTGACTTGCATCCTTCATGTGTGGGCAGAGTTATGGTGTCAGGTAGGTCAGGTAGGCAGTTGTGACTTGAATCCTTCATGAGAGGGCGGAGTTATGGTGTCAGGTAGGTCAGGTAGGCAGTTGTGACTTGAATCCTTAATGAGAGGGCGGAGTTATGGTGTCAGGTAGGCAGGTGGGACTTGCATCATTCATTGCGAAAACTTAAGTGTCACTGTTTTCGCTAAATTTCTTTAGTTTGCATGGAGGTATTTTACAGGCAGAAATTGTTAAGGATGGCTCAATTATTAAACTACAATTTATAAATTAAATGTCGAAAATCTGGTTTCGTTTATTTACCATGTTTTTTGTTTAAAACTTTGAAACTGAGATACCCATTTTACGCATTTTTAGTCCCTTAGGAAATCAAATTAAATGATCAAATATCTTTCTTAATTTATTAAAATTTTAAAGGTTTCATTGTCAACCCTAAGCGGCTGTTCTGGTTTTATGCTGGTTGCATATGGCCATTTTCACTTTAGTGTTTAGCGGGAAAGGTTGACAAATAATTGGCTGCAACTTAATATGTTATGATCACATGACCTGGTTTTCATGGTATCTTTACAGCACCTGAATGCTGCAGCGGAGGGTAGCAAGGCTAAAGGTCCAGTGCTGCATCTTACACGAGACTCGCTGATAGACAAGACTGACCCCAGCACATACAGTCTCAGCAAGGTACAACACAATTTAGTCAGACATGTAAATAGTCTAACAATAGTTTGATATGAACATAAGTCCCAGTCAGGTAACACACAATAGTCACACATGTAAATAGTCTAACAATAGTCTGATATGAACATACAGTCTCAGCAAGGTACCACACAATTTAGTAAGACATGTAAATAGTCTAACAATAGTCCGATATGAACATACAGTCTCAGTAAGGTAACATACAATAGTCAGACATGAAAATAGTCTAACAATAGTCCGATATGAACATACAGTCTCAGTAAGGTAACACCCAATAGTCAGACATGTAAATAGTCTAACAATAGTCTGATATGAACATACAGTCTTAGTAAGGTAACATACAATAGTCACACATGAAAATAGTCTAACAATAGTCCGATATGAACATACAGTCTAAGTAAGGTAACACACAATAGTCAGACATGTAAATAGTCTAACAATAGTCTGATATGAACATAAGTCCCAGTAAGGTACCACACAATAGTCAGACATGTAAATAGTCTAACAATAGTCTGATATGAACATACAGTCTTAGTAAGGTAACACAAAATAGTCAGACATGTAAATAGTCTAACAATATTCCAATATGAACATACAGTCACAGTAAGGTACCACACAATAGTCAGACATGTAAATAGTCTAACAATAGTCTGATATGAACATACAGTCTCAGTAAGGTACCACACAATAGTCAGACATGAAAATAGTCTAACAATAGTCCGATATGAACATACAGTCTCAGTAAAGTAACATACAATAGTCAGACATGTAAATAGTCTAACAATAGTCCGATATGAACATACAGTCTCAGTAAGGTACCACACAATAGTCAGACATGAAAATAGTCTAACAATAGTCCGATATGAACATACAGTCTTAGTAAGGTAACACACAATAGTCAGACATGTAAATAGTCTAACAATAGTCTGATATGAACATAAGTCCCAGTAAGGTACCACACAATAGTCAGACATGAAAATAGTCTAACAATAGTCTGATATGAACATACAGTCTAAGTAAGGTAACACACAATAGTCAGACATGTAAATAGTCTAACAATAGTCTGATATGAACATACAGTCTAAGTAAGGTAACACACAATAGTCAGACATGTAAATAGTCTAACAATAGTCCGATATGAACATACAGTCACAGTAAGGTAACACACAATAGTCAGACATGAAAATAGTCTAACAATAGTCTGATATGAACATACAGTCTCAGTAAGGTAACATACAATAGTCAGACATGTAAATAGTCTAACAATAGTCCGATATGAACATACAGTCTCAGTAAGGTACCACACAATAGTCAGACATGAAAATAGTCTAACAATAGTCCGATATGAACATACAGTCTTAGTAAGGTAACACACAATAGTCAGACATGTAAATAGTCTAACAATAGTCTGATATGAACATAAGTCCCAGTAAGGTACCACACACTAGTCAGACATGTAAATAGTCTAACAATAGTCTGATATGAACATACAGTCTTAGTAAGGTAACACACAATAGTCAGACATGTAAATAGTCTAACAATAGTCTGATATGAACATAAGTCCCAGTAAGGTACCACACAATAGTCAGACATGTAAATAGTCTAACAATAGTCTGATATGAACATACAGTCTAAGTAAGGTACCACACAATAGTCAGACATGTAAATAGTCTAACAATAGTCTGATATGAACATTCAGTCTAAGTAAGGTAACACACAATAGTCAGACATGTAAATAGTCTAACAATAGTCCGATATGAACATACAGTCACAGTAAGGTAACACACAATAGTCAGACATGAAAATAGTCTAACAATAGTCTGATATGAACATACAGTCTCAGTAAGGTAACATACAATAGTCAGACATGTAAATAGTCTAACAATAGTCGGATATGAACATACAGTCTCAGTAAGGTACCACACAATAGTCAGACATGAAAATAGTCTAACAATAGTCCGATATGAACATACAGTCTTAGTAAGGTAACACACAATAGTCAGACATGTAAATAGTCTAACAATAGTCTGATATGAACATAAGTCCCAGTAAGGTACCACACAATAGTCAGACATGAAAATAGTCTAACAATAGTCTGATATGAACATACAGTCTTAGTAAGGTAACACACAATAGTCAGACATGTAAATAGTCTAACAATAGTCTGATATGAACATACAGTCTAAGTAAGGTACCACACAATAGTCAGACATGTAAATAGTCTAACAATAGTCTAATATGAACATACAGTCTAAGTAAGGTACCACACAATAGTCAGACATGTAAATAGTCTAACAATAGTCCGATATGAACATACAGTCTAAGTAAGGTAACACACAATAGTCAGACATGTAAATAGTCTAACAATAGTCCGATATGAACATACAGTCTAACTAAGGTAACACACAATAGTCAGACATGTAAATAGTCTAACAATAGTCCGATATGAACATACAGTCTTAGTAAGGTACCACACAATAGTCAGACATGTAAATAGTCTAACAATAGTCCGATATGAACATACAGTCTAAGTAAGGTAACACACAATAGTCAGACATGTAAATAGTCTAACAATAGTCTGATATGAACATACAGTCTAAGTAAGGTAACACACAATAGTCAGACATGTAAATAGTCTAACAATAGTCTGATATGAACATACAGTCTAAGTAAGGTACCACACAATAGTCAGACATGTAAATAGTCTAACAATAGTCTGATATGAACATACAGTATAAGTAAGGTACCACACAATAGTCAGACATGAAAATAGTCTAACAATAGTCTAATATGAACATACAGTCTCAGTAAGGTATCACACGATAGTCAGACATGTAAATAGTCTAACAATAGTCTGATATGAACATACAGTCTATGTAAGGTAACACACTATAGTCAGACATGTAAATAGTCTAACAATAGTCTAATATGAACATACAGTCTAAGTAAGGTAACACACAATAGTCAGACATGAAAATAGTCAAACAATAGTCTGATATGAACATACAGTCTTAGTAAGGTAACACACAATAGTCAGACATGTAAATAGTCTAACAATAGTCTGATATGAACATACAGTCTAAGTAAGGTACCACACAATAGTCAGACATGTAAATAGTCTAACAATAGTCTGATATGAACATACAGTCTAAGTAAGGTAACACACAACAGTCAGACATGAAAATAGTCTAACAATAGTCTGATATGAACATAAGTCCCAGTAAGGTAACACACAATAGTCAGACATGTAAATAGTCTAACAATAGTCTAATATGAACATACAGTCTAAGTAAGGTACCACACAATAGTCACGCATGTAAATAGTCTAACAATAGTCTGATATGAACATAAGTCCCAGTAAGGTACCACACAATAGTCAGACATGTAAATAGTCTAACAATAGTCTGATATGAACATACAGTCTTAGTAAGGTCACACACAATAGTCAGACATGAAAATAGTCTAACAATAGTCTGATATGAACATACAGTCTCAGTAAGGTACCACACAATAGTCAGACATGTAAATAGTCTAACAATAGTCCGATATGAACATACAGTCTTAGTAAGGTACCACACAATAGTCAGACTTGAAAATAGTCTAACAATAGTCTGATATGAACATACAGTCTCAGTAAGGTACCACACAATAGTCAGACTTGAAAATAGTCTAACAATAGTCTGATATGAACATACAGTCTCAGTAAGGTACCACACAATAGTCAGACTTGAAAATAGTCTAAAAATGTCTAATATGAACATACAGTCTCAGTAAGGTAACACAAATAGAGACTTGCTCACATGCATTAAGCCCGTTTTTCCCAGAATGTGGGTCAATAGTCCGATATAGATATAGGCTAAGATTAGTTTTGTCCCCCAGCTTGTTTGTAAGTTTGTCCACAAAAGTTTGAAGCGATTACATTGAAATTACAAAATTTCATCACAATAATGTGTTAAAGGGGCCTTTTCACAGATTTTGGCATTTTTTAACTTATTCATTAAATGCTTTATATTGATAAATGTAAACATTGGATCGTAAAAGCTCCAGTAAAAAATCAAGAATAAAATTAAAAAAAGGAAAAGAACATTGCCCGGAGCAGGTTTCGAACCAGTGACCCCTGGAGTCCTGCCAGAGTCCTGAAGTAAAAACGCTTTAGCCTACTGAGCTATTCCGCCAAGTACACATACTTGTCGTATTTTATACCTTATAAAAGCAATCTTCGTAGTTTCACAAAATTTAACGACAAAAACAGAACTCTCCAAATTATTCAATCGTTTCGCGTTGCAACGCTTTATAATTTTTAGGTTTTAAAATCGTCAAAAGATGCATATAATGGCTATATTAGACCATGGTAAATGTTCAGTATTACTGTTTCCTCACAAATATCATAACTAAAACGAAAATTTGCGAATCTGAAACAACTTTTTTCAATTTTGTCAATTTACCAAAGCGTGAAAAGATCCCTTTAATGCAAAAGAGACAATGTTCTCATGCAGTGATCCTCTTTTGACTTACTTATGTTCCCTTGAAACTAGTCATGTGCGTCATAAATAGCTGTAAGTCCATGGACCAAATTACCTCTTCATTTTTTGAGAGATTAAATTGAAGCTTCAAAAATGTCATCACCATGACATGAAGATATTTAGAACACACTTTGTAGGCACAGTGATCTAAATATTTCTTGAATATAGCCATTTACATGACTGCTTTTTTTGTCACAAGACAGTGCAGAGCTTTAAGTCATGATTGTGAAAAGTTTTTTGTTTCAGAATGAGACTTGATGTTAAAATCGTATGTCTTGAAGTAGTTGACATTATTGAACACTGATAACAACTATCCTTGTGGCACTTGTACAAAATGCATTAATTTTTCCCTTCATCTGTTTGTATTTCTCATTCAACTGTGTATATCTCCCATTCAACTGTATGTATTTCACCATTCAAGCGTTTGTATTTCCCATTCAACTGTTTGTATTTGATTTTCTCATTCAACATTTTGTATTTCCCATTCCATTGTTTGTATTTCTCATTCAACTGTTTGTATTTCCCATTCAATTGTATGTATTCTCCCATCTAACTGTTTGTTTTTCCCATTCAACTGTTTGTATTTCCTGTTCAACTGTTTGTCTTTCCTATTCAACTATTTGTATTTCCCATTCAACTGTTTGTATTTCCCATTTAACTGTTTGTATTTCCCATTTAACTGTTTGTATTTCCCATCCAACTGTTTGTATTTCCCATCCAACTGTTTGTATTTCCCTTGCAACTGTTTGTATTTCCCATGCAACTGTTTGTATTTCCCATTCAACTGCTTGTATTTCCCATTCAACTGTTTGTATTTCCCATTTAACTGTTTGTATTTCCCATTCAAGTGTCTGTATTTCCCATTCAACTGTTTGTATTTCCCATTCGTGGCAGGTACCAGCAGGGATTGCCGGATCCAACTTGTCCTTGGTCAGTACGGACTCTGATGTTGGCAAAGACAGGAGGAGAGGTAGGGTCAGTGTGTGTTTGTGTAGTGCATCAGGGTTACTGCCCCAAGGTAGTGCAAGATCCAGTTCACAACTGTTATTGAGACACCCTTGGGTCTTGAACCCTTTACTGCTCATATACAAAATCCGACTCATGTGTAGTCACTTAGAAATCAACTCAATTTAAAGACCTTTTAAAAAAAATAGTTTTCAGTTTTATTGGCTTCATCTCAAACACTAAGATACTGATGTGCAGAATACATAGAAACCTGAACAGCCTGCAAGTTACTTGCAAGTGGTCTTTTTTACTTTGATTCTGAGAAGGAAATAGTTAAGTGTTAGCTGTAAAGCATCAAGTGGACTGCATCTTAGTTTAATGTATCATGCAAAAGACAAGTTACTAATTGAAGGTTTTTGTTAAGCTTGGGGTCAAACCTGTGAAGCCTGGTACCAGTGTATTACCAGTAGACCAGGTATGTGCTCTGGTAGGACAAGTTGTGAAGTGAGCTTTAGTTATCCCCTGCGAGCATTAGCAACATTACAGACCATGGTATTGAATGTTTTGGGCAAACTGGCAAAATATATCTTTTGGAAGTGTTATGCCAGAGTATGCAGTCTATATATCTAAGAATAATTCCTTTTTTGTCTTTTTCCCAACTTGTGACGAAGCAGCTTTTATACTGCCAAATTGTTGAAACGTTTTTAAAAACTTAAAAAGAAAGTGTTTCAAATGTATTAATTAAGTAATTTTTGTTGATGAATAATGTCAATTGAATTAATTTTTTTTCCTGCAGATCATTCAACAAATCGGAGCAGCCGCAAGAAAGCTATCAGCCAGTTTTTCGATGCCTTAGGCAAGAGATCATCAGTGAAAAAGTCAGCCGTTTCAAGTTTAGACAGTACCCATAATCATGTAGCCAATATGACCGGTTCCACTCAACAGACTGGCTCCCTTCCCCGGCCTGTTTCCGAAGGTTCACAATCATCGCTAGAAGTAACCAGTCCGCTCACTCCAGAGTCGGGTTTCCTTGACATGCCTATGGAGATACCACTGAGAGAGAAACATATCAAACATCAGGGTAATATATCAAACATCAATGTAATATATCAAACATCAGGGTAACATATCAAACATATGTGTAATATATCAAACATTAGGGTAACATAGCAAACATCAGGGTAATATATCAAACATCAGGGTAACATATCAAACGTCAGTGTAACATATCCAACATAGTGGTAACATATCAAACATCAGGATAACATATCATACATCAGTGTAACACATCAAACATCAGGGTAACATATCAAACAGCATGGTAACATATCCAACATCAGAGTAACATATAAATCATTGAATAACATATCAAACATCTGGGTAACATAACAAACCTCAGGGTAACATATCAAACATCTGGGAAATATCAAACATCAAGGTAACATATCAAACATCAGGGTAACATATCAAACATCAGGGTAACATATCAAACATCAGGGTAACATATCATATTCTCACATTGTTTTCCACCTATTCGTGATTTAGATTTATAAGAATCTTAGATTATTTCCAAGCATTAAAAATGTCCAAAAATGTCATGAGAATATTAAGATTGACTTTCAGTTCTATAAAGATCACAATGAGACAGTTTTTGGTACAAAATAAGTATACTATTTATATTATTAATGAAATTACTTTTTTATTTTTCGGGCACTGGAAACCAACAACTTTGTATATCCTTTCCATTACAAAGATTGTACGAAATGAGTTTCTGGTTTACAACCAGTAAGATATAAAACAACAATTGTTTGTAGAAAGAGAAACATAAATATTTTCTAGGTAATTAAGCAATGAAACATCAGGAAATTCGAAACCAACAACTACCTTGTTTCGCCCATTCCAGGTTACCTGAGCATCTTCAGCAATTTCAACAAACGGAAATGGGGCAAGAGATGGTGCATGGTCCACGAGAACAACTTTGAATGTTACCGGTACGGGAATGCGTTCTGCGTCCATGTGATTTATGTGTGGTCCCAGATTAGCCTGTGCAGTTCACACAGGCTAATCAGGGACGACACTTTCCGTTTTAATTAAAATTTGTTGTTTATAGTAAGTCTCTTCCAAGCGGAAATCCAGTTTAGGCGGGCTGCACAGGCCTAATCAGGGACGAAACTTTCTGCTTCTATGGAATTTTTTCGTTTAAAGGAACTGCCTTCCTAGCAAAAATCCAGGTAAATATGTGCTTAATGCATGTGCCTAAAGTTTTTTCTCAGATTAGCCTGTGTAGTCCGCATCATTAGCCTGTATCACTGACAACACTGCCAGCTTTAATGGAATTTTCTTCTTTAAAGGAAGTCTGTTCTCTGCGAACATATAATTTAGGTGGAAAGTGTCGTCCCTAATTAGCCTATGATAATACTGCACAGGCAAATCTGCGATGACACTTAACGCATGTTTAACAACTTTGAGTGTTGCAGATCCCCGACGAGCTCAGTCTGTGAACTTGAGTTCCTGCTGAGGGACTGCGTTCTGCGTCGGGCCATAGAGGAAACAAAAAGTGAGCTGGGGTTGATGTTGCTGGAAAATAACAAGGAAAAGATAACGATAGAGGTGAGTATAGTTGGATGTTACATTTGCGAAATACATTTTTTATATACAAACCATATTATTTTACTTATTTAATGCAGGTCACCGCTATAATATCCTGAAAATGGTATGTTAATGAACTTGCTAATCAAGCGTAACGAATTATCAGCGTAACCCTGAAACAAAACATATAAAAAATGAGCATTATTCTTGGAAATTGATATTTGTTAATTTGACTCTATAAATAACTTCTGCAGCTTTCCTTTGATACCCCTTTTACTATTTGGCATGTACAATTCAAACCTCTACTGGCTCGTGCTTTACTCAACAACGTCGCGATTGTGTTTGCTTCAATGCTGATTCTGTGCAATCTCTCTGTTGTGTTTGCTTCTATGCTGATTCTGTGCAATCTCTCTGTTGTGTTTGCTTCTATGCTGATTCTGTGCAATCTCTCTGTTGTGTTTGCTTCTATGCTGATTCTGTGCAATCTCTGTTGTGTTTGCTTCTATGCTGATTCTGTGCAGTCTCTGTTGTGTTGGCTTCTATGATGATTCTGTGCAATCTCTCTGTTGTGTTTGCTTCTATGCTGATTCTGTGCAATCTCTCTGTTGTGTTGGCTTCTATGCTGATTCTGTGCAGTCTCTGTTGTGTTTGCTTCTATGCTGATTCTGTGCAATCTCTCTGTTGTGTTGGCTTCTATGATGATTCTGTGCAATCTCTCTGTTGTGTTTGCTTCTATGCTGATTCTGTGCAATCTCTCTGTTGTGTTTGATTCTATGCTGATTCTGTGCATTCTCTGTTGTGTTTGCTTCTATGCTGATTCTGTGCAGTCTCTGTTGTGTTTGCTTCTATGCTGAGTCTGTGCATTCTCTGTTGTGTTTGCTTCTATGCTGATTCTGTGCAGTCTCTGTTGTGTTTGCTTCTATGCTGAGTCTGTGCATTCTCTGTTGTGTTTGCTTCTATGCTGATTCTGTGCAGTCTCTGTTGTGTTTGCTTCTATGCTGATTCTGTGCAGTCTCTGTTGTGTTTGCTTCTATGCTGATTCTGTGCAGTCTCTGTTGTGTTTGCTTCTATGCTGATTCTGTGCAGTCTCTGTTGTGTTTGATTCTATGCTGATTCTGTGCAATCTTTGGAGTTATAGATTCTTTGATCCACTTACAAAGGAACAAACTATTTTTCAAAAAAATTACGCCTTTAAATTCTTCGTAAATTTATGTTGAAATATAACAAGAACAATGCACCAAAAGTGTTATAAATAGCGCGTGTTTAAAGTCACTAAACACTGTTCTCAATCCGTCAATTTTTCAACAAAAAGACGTAATTAAAAATATCGCTCAATTCGAGTACATGCAATATACAAAGCAATCTCACCACTTTTATTCGGGCCATATATTTTAACGCCTTTATTCACATTTTATAATAACCCATCCTTGACACACAAGTACGAAATATTTTAAAGTAACATACTACTCAAAATCTGCGATTGTTTCGATAGATATCACGTAAAATAAAGTTAACCCATACAAAATCAGTGTTCCTTATAGCAATAGCCACATTTTCAACGCTAAATGTGGTATGGTAACATAGATTAAACGAGACACAATGTGCTCGTTTTTTTTGTGGCACAATATATTCCATTTCCCACAACGATATCTATTCATACGACACACACACACACTAAATTGGTACATGGAGATTTGTTGGATATATTGTCCTGCAGGAACATTGATTGTTTATGTGTAAACTTTTATTTTTGGAAATACTGCACCAAGTATTCGTTGATTTTAAGAGTTTATGCGCTTTTAAGGCAACTGCGTTTCAACACGCACAGAAATCGTGCCCTTGAACTGAATGATGCAAACAAGCGATAATGTCAGAAGGCAAGCGTGTGAACATTTGCAATTTGACGGCACATTTATTTGAAATATATAAATTCACAGCACGTTTATTTTTCAATTTAAAGAACAAATGAACGAGTATGATGAAACATTTTAACGAGAAAAATCATCTACAATACTTAACTGCATTTGACCTACACTGGAAATGAAATGCATTAAAAGTAGTCCGTGATGTAGCAGTGTAAAGGCTGGTAGGCATGTAAAGCACAAGTTTACATGACTGCCAGAGTTCCCTTCTGTACAATCATTTAGAGGAAGGATAAAAATCATTTGTATACTATTATAACTATTATTGCAAATACTTTAAGTAAGTCTCTAAAGTTATATTTATTGGAACATGTTTTGTATGTATTGTATTTGTCTTAATTCACCATACACATGTTTTGCCCAATCAGCCACTGAGCTGGTCAGAGTTGGGTTCGTGGCTCCGAGTTCTGATGAAGGAGACCAGCACCGAGTCCACACCGGACGGTCTCCAAGGTTACATGGACGACTCACATCCGTACCACGAGGCTGTGGAGATCACATGGACACGTGTGCACGTGAGTACATGTTGGGGGTGTTAACCCTTTACCTCTCAGATACGCACATTGATTCGTTTGTAGTCCCTTAAAAAAATTAATGTATAACCTTCTTTTGCTATATGAAAGGTTTGAAGCCTTCATATCCAACCCTCAGATATTGATGAGCATCAAACAGCATAAAACCTGAATAACTTGTTAGTTACTCACAGATTGTTCTGAATTTTTACTGACTGCATTGTCACGTTGCTTCTTAGTGGGAAAGGTTTAAAATGTTATTTGTTTTGTTAAGATCAGAGGAAATCTTATCATTCATATTTTTTAATGAAATATTTGATGGTATATTTTATTTGTCCAGATTGTGAATAAAATTGAATTTGTATGCCCTCTCAAACCTTAAGTTAAATTATTAGTAATATTTTACATGAAAATGGTATATTTTATTTTCTAGATTGGGAATTAAATTTAATAATATGCCCTCTAAATTAGGTTTAATGTGTGGCTGGTAACTGAAGAAAATTATCACAGCAGTTGGGATAAAACTTAAAAGCTTGTTCATAAGATAAAGCTCTTGTTTAGAATAAAAATGGCATGTTTGAACTTGTTTACAGTGTACCTCACTTAGTAATTAAATAATGTACATATTGGTATTATATTCCAGAACACAAACAACATGGTAAACTCTCAAGAGCCTCTTAAAGCTTCCAATAGAGATAGTGGAATTGCTTCATCAGAGTCTTCAGATGGCAGGTTCGGTTCCCTGGAACGAACCCCAAAAACAATCGTTCACAAAGATTTTTCGGACTCCAGTCTTCCTAGAGTGAGTGTCATTGATACTGGCGCAATATACACCCAAGTTCGGAAGTCGAGTACAACTGGTTCCGATATCCAACAAGTTGGTTCCTCCAAAACTGTTGGGAACCAAAAAGAGACTGAAAATCTGTCAATGGGAGATAACTCGGATCCTATAAATTGCAATAACAAGAATTCAAATAGGGATTGTGATGCTAGTGATTTTGACTTTGAATCGGAGATGCCTGTTAAATTTAATCACCTAGAAAGGGAGGAAAGCCTAGTGGACGAAATTATGTTTCATATTAATTCAAAGATCAATTCTCCATTTTCTACAGACCTGGATTTTTCTTTCACACTCGATGACAGTAGCATGACAAATTGTAACAATGACAACAAGACTTTATGTCTAGAATCAAACAACTTGAGTCAAGTAACTAATGCACATGATGAACCCAGTGCTGGAGCAAATGGAATAGCGAGGAACATTCCTGGAGCAGGCAGAGAAACAAGAAGAGAGGTCCACACTTGGGATGTTAATTCTGAAGATACATTATCTGAAATGAGAACACGACTTGTTCAGTTGAAACAAGACAGGTTTGTTTAATTCTAAGACTCGTGGTTTTATCTAACTATCACTGTTATTAGTTAACTACATATTTTTTATTGTCGTTACCATGCTGTCCGGTAATCTTGCGCAGTTAAGGTTCAATTGGTTTAAAAACATGTTCTTTAATAAATTAACAACATAATATCTTAACTTATTATGAAAATAAGCATGCTGTCCGGTAATCTTGCGCAGTTAAGGTTCAATTGGTTTAAAAACATGTTCTTTTATAAATTAACAACATAATATCTTAACTTATTATGAAAATAAGAATTCCATGTGCCTATTAACACAGAAATATCTCATTAATTCAGTGAGAAACTGTCCGATTTGATTTCAAAACAAACATGACTCATTTTTAAACTGTCACAGTATCCGGTTATCTTGCGCACTTGGTGTAATGACCTCATTTAGACAAAAATGTAAACATATGGTGTCCATTAAGGGCCAAAAACATTCCAGAAAATTATTTTTTAAAATCAGTTTGTAAAACCATTCAAATTTAATGAGGATTGCTAGTGCAGTTTTGGTGATGATGGTGATGGGATTCTGTTGACTGTAGCAAAAGAAACAATAAAAATATAAAATAATTTATTTCTAGCGTGAACAAATGTTTATGCATAACAGATTTAATTTAACCACGATCATGCTTCCATAGTTTACAGAAAATATAAAAACTAAGCCATTGCGCATGCGGAGATCATACCAAATGTGGTTTGACAGAATGGCGGGAAATGATGACAATGTCGTCTGATGCGATATTTTTCAATGGCCAAACAATACCATAATTGATCGGATATTTTGCAATGGAATCCTAAAATTACACGTTGGATTTATGAATTCTTAATTTAAAGTATGAAAACGCGAAATACTGCAGGAAATTTGTGATTCATTTCGAATTTATCGTAAGTATGTCAGTGTTTACGATACATGTACTATGTATAAAGATGACGCAACCGGTGTTAAAATGTAATAATCTAATTTTTATTTGCATGGAATACGTACATTTTAAATCCGTTAATTCTTAAAAATGTGAAATTCCATCTTTCATCACTTAAGAAAACCATTCGTCGTCGCAACTGCGGAGTGCGCAAGATTACTGGACTAAACTGTATTATTGTATTGCCCCGTCCTTTGATGTATGTTTGTAAGATTTATGTGTATGTTATGCAAACTAAAATTTGATAAGACATGTACAAACTATATGCAATCATTCTAAATACTTTGTTTGTTGACTGTCTACCATATAAAGTTTATAATCCATTGCAGGATATCAATTAGAGACAGACGGGATAAAGTTTCATCAGAAGTAGACAGACAGTTTTTGACAGCAGAGTTTGACAGACTGGATCGAGAATGCAAAAAGTTGGATGAGGAAATCAAAATGTTTGAGCAGGATCAGAGTCAAAACAGAAGACAAGAGTGCCACAAGAAACTTGCTGGTATGGCGTCGGTGAGAGAGGAAGATGAAGTTGATGAACTAGTTCAGTTGATGCAACAAGTAAACCTAACAGCTCTGTCGGAGGAATTTAAACCAGAAAAAGACGAGGAAGGCAAAGACAAATCAGGTGATACAAATGTTGAAGGTATAGGGCTATCAGGTGATAATGTGGAGTGTAAATATCAATCAGGAGATAATTCATGTTTGAACGGTAAAGACCAATCATGTGATAATTTGAAAGTTAAAGACCAATCAGGTGCTAATGTGGAATGTATAAACCAATCAGTGCATAACTTGGAAGGTACAGACCAATCAGGTGATACAGATGTGGCAGGTATAAACAAATCAGGTGATGATGTGAAAGGTTTAGACCAATCAGGTAGTAAAGTAGTAGGTTTTGACCAACCAGGTGATAATACAGTGCAAGGTTTAGACCAAGCCAGTAATAATGCAAAAAATGGAAATTATGTTTTTGTAATATCAGAAAATGAAGGCAATCAGGAATGTTGCGGTTTTGAGGAAACAAAATCAAACTCAGACATTGAGGCTACTGTTGCAAACGGCATAGGTGATACGTCTGAAGACGTTGATAATTCTATGAAGTTTAACACAAAAGTTACTGAAGGTTGTATGAACCGGTCTAAAAATCAAAATAACGTTGCGGAAGAAAACGAAAATGTGTGTGAATGTTCAGACCCTGTATCTACGTTCATAGATAAAATGCACATTATTTGAATGAGCATGGTGTCAAAGAGAGTAAGGATGTTGAAGAAATCAACATATTAAATGCTGATAAAACGTAGGATACTTCTGAGAAACAATTGTTTATTCGATAGAACTAAGTATATACATAGAGATTAATTTATTGGCATTTATATTATTAAACATGATATCATATTCTGCGCAGATCATTAATTCAAATTATTATAAACTATTTTACATGCTTTTAGTTGTTACATTTTAGATATTTGCAAAGCTACTGTTTTATCCATATTATTATGTGTTAAACACAAACTTTTCTTTACACATACTTTAATTTTAGTTAATTTTAATGTCCTAATACACTCTTGTATTTTAAACACGTATATTGGTGCCAAAAGTATGCTTTTGTCTTATTTTCTGTGAAATGACAAAGTGTAATACAAACTGTGAAATTACTGTACATGTAGTAATATCCGCGAAATAACTATATGGGTATTTTAACTGTAAAATTACTCTACGTGTTTTAATATCTGTAAAATTACTGTATGCATAGTAATATCTATTAAATAATTGTACATGTAAGGGTAATCATGTCTGCGAAATTACTGTACATGTAATAATATTTGTAAAATGACCGTAAAGAGTAAATGCAAGGCTGTATAACCTTTAGATTTAAAGGATAGTTATACCAGGGTAGAATTCATTTTAAAAGAATTATAAAAACACCATTTGTTAAAAGAACGTTTTTGTGGAATTATTAATGTCTTAAAATCAGAATTATATAATCAGGTCAATAAAATAAAGCCTTTTACTCGCACTATAGTCCTCATTTTACATTGTATTTGTATGTAGTGATCCTTACGTGGAATAATGTGAATTGAATGTTAAGTCAAATAAAAAGCTTATTACCGGTAACTGTTGAAGTTTAGAAATGGTTAAGTGTGTGTACAAGATGTAAATGTCATTTTGTCCATCTTTAGCCAACTCATGATCGTGCTAAGTGAAATGAAAAAAAGTTTATGCTTCCATAAATAAAATACATTGTAGTGTGCACTTAATTGGTAGATATCATAATAATCATAATGATCAAGTTATTACATGCATATGCACCTCGTCGACAATGTATTTTATTCGTGCCTCTTACAGGACAATACATTGAATGAAAGGTAAAATCAAAGGTACTGTAGCATAGAGGGAAAGTCAAACAAGCGTGTGGCAGTGGCTTGACGGGGAATAATGGGACCTCAAGGCAGCTGGGTGGGGCTTTGGGACGGCTGAGTGCTGTGCCTTGCGGTACAGGCCTAGATGGAACACTCGTGTGTGTATAATCGTGATAATGTTTAGATATTTCCACGGTTACTCATTTTACTGTCAAAGTGTTTGCTTCGAGTTACTGTAGCAGTTTATCGGTAAGATACTGTCCTTTTTTATAAGGACCGTATTTGGGGTTTGAAAACATTTCTACAAAAAGTAATGTGAAACACTGTTATTTCATGCAAGCTATTGTCAATCTCTCATTTTCTGATGGAATTACATTGCCCAACCTATTGTTCAGATTGAACTTGATTTGATCTATTCTGTTTCTGTGTACTTGTATACTATGACCATTAAACTATACGGTTAAAAACATTGGAATGTGTTCAAAAGGCTTTTTTTGCAATTTATAAGAATTTTATACTTTTGATTTTACACTAATTTAAACATATTGTGAGCTCTTTGGGTATAATCCCTATATATTTTCACTGTGGCAATACATTTTATTACCTGTGTTGTGTTTGTTCTTTATCCCTGATAAATTGTTTTCTTAGCATTTAAATCAAAGCTCTAAGAATGTATGTTACAAAGTTAATCTCACATTGCAGTCTTAATTTCCCTGTAGCCTGCCAGATACAGTATCATACCAGACATTTAGATAATCTTTAAGTTTATGAATCCAGAATATAGGAATATTAAAATGAACGAAATATTATCAAGAGATAAATGTTCGTAATTATCCGTTACGCTTCTATTTGAGGAAATTGGCATACTGGTTACACAAGACAATGCAAACAAATACACAACAGCATTAATTAACCCATTTATGCCTAGTGGACTATCCCATCCTTCTAAATTGGATCAATTTATTTCCAAAATTAGCGATGTCTCGTATATTTATTTCTATATTATTAGGGATTTCTATTATATTTATTTCTATATTTGGAATATAACTTACAGAAATTCCTTTAAGCAAACAGCGCAGACCCAGAGTAGACGCCGCATCATGCGGCGTCTCATCTGGGTCTACGCTGTTTCCCAAGGCCTTTTTCTAGACGCTAGGCATCCATGGGTTAATGTAGAGGGTTAAAGGGTGGAGGTAGATGGCATTTCAAAATCCTTTTATAGTTCTTATCCATTTATTGACTTTGACCAATACATGACGGAATGACAAATACAATGTCAACATTTCTACAGAAACGCGCCCCTGGGGTACGCACTGGCGAACGCAAGTTTCATGTTGTTTATATTTGATATGATAGTTAAATTTGATGGAAAGAAAACGTGACACCCTTCCACCTAAAAACATATGTTGGTCAATGTGTTCGACAGATACCATGTGTCTGTCAAGTAAGTGGTGGATTCCAGTCTGTTGGTCTGCTGTTTTGTATGATGCGTCTGATTTAACGTAACAAAGATGACGTAACACAGAAGGCGTAACACAAGATGACGTAACAGAGATGATGTAACACACATGACGGAACGCAAATTTTATGGACAGATCAACCCATGCGCGTTTCAGAGGTTCATTAAATACAAACTATGTAAATGTTTAATAATACAAACTAAAAACATATTTGGGCCGTGATCTGTGTAAAAGGGGTTTAATGCATTTGCGTAAAGAGCCGTCCCAGTCAAGCTTTTGCAGTCCGCACAGACAAATCAGGGACGACACTTTCCGCCTAAACTGGATTTTGGTAAGAAGATGCTTTCTTTATACAAAAACTATTATAAAAGCGGAAAGTCTCGTCCCTGATTAGCCTGTGCTGACGGAACAGGCTAATCTGGGACAACACTACGCATATGCATTAAACCCCCTTTTCACAGAGTAAGGCCAATTTTAATTAATTACCCTTAATACACAACTATGTCTATATAACACTCAATAGAAACAATTCTTTGATAAGAATGTTGTGCCTTTTATGTTGCTTACAAAATGATGTGATTTCACAATGGCAAGCCATGTAGCATTGACAAACCGTTTTGTGACCTAGGTTTAATTGGAAAAAAGGGAAACGGAGTGCTTTATTTCACAGTTTTAAAATCTCGACGCATATGTTGGTAACTTGTGGTCAAATATGCGTGTGTTTTCTATTGTATATAGTTTCATACAACGGTTTTTTGAACAATTTACAAACTTTGGATTTTTATTTATAATTCATTCAATAAAATGCAACAAATAATATCATCTCGGCGTCTGTTGATTGGCCTGCAATGTAAAATATGCGGTAGGTAATGTTTAAAGATTGTATCGATTTTGATACACACATATCATTTATAGACAAAAAGTATACTTATATACTATTAACAGTGAACCATTCCAGATAAGAAAATGAATTTTTAAAATACAATTCGATTCGGGTTGGTACCGATTTCGTAATCAATTCTAAGTGTACATGGACCACATCTTGATTTAAGTTTATATAAACTAAGATTATGAATTGTTTTAGACTAATCAACAACGATTTAAAGTTTTGAAATTTAAATAGTGTTTATAGTCACTATAAACTATATCAACTGAACAATATTCCTAAATTATCATAAATACGTAAAATAAATACGTAAATTTAAAAGGGAACAAGTTGAAATCTTACTACTTTGAAACAACAGTTATTTAACACTGTATATTCGTGGCAACACTAAAAATTACAGAAAATGAAACTTGCTCTGGAAAAACCGGGCTTAATGCATTTGGGTAAAGTGCCGTCCCATATAAGCGTGTGTAGTCTGCACAGGCTAATCAGGGACGGCACTTTCAGCTTAATGGTATTTGCGGTAAGAAAAATTAATTTTTAACGAAAAATCGGAAACCGTCCCTGATTAGCCTTTGCGGACGTCATATAAAGCCCCATTTTCTCAGAGCGAGGTTTTTAATTTTTGTTTGTTTGTTAGAGTTGCCGTTGAAGCATAGTGAATATAACTATTGTTACAAAGAAGTAAAAATTATCGCACAGGCTTATCAGGGACATCACTTTCCGCACATGCATTAAACCCCTGTTAACCAGATCGAGGCTCAAATATCATAAACACACACATACCATTCCACAACCTGGACCATTAACCGCTTCCGCGACGACAGCACCGCACTTGGCGGCCGCCACACCTCCCCGATCCTTGGAACTCGCCAAAACCGCATCTGGGCTTGCAGCCACATCGGGAACCACCGACGCCCCCCACAATGGCGCCACCTCCAATTATACCACCGCCGCTTCCGCCGACGCCTCCGATAATACCGCCACCACCAACCACGCCGCCAATGACTCCTCGCCTTGCTTAAATTTTATTTAAATTGTATTTTGTAAAAAAACAACAACACACAACCAGATGCACATGTTCTAGAGTTTGTTATTCAATGGACCTTTTCACGTTTTAGTAAATAAACCAAATAAAAAAATTGTTTCAGATTTGCAAAATCGTTGTAGTTATGATATTTGCGTAGAAACAGTAATACTGAACAATAACCATGTTATAAAATATCTATTGTATGCATTTTTGAAGATTAAAAAAACCCTGAAAATTATCAAGCGTTGAATAGTTTGGAAAATTCTGCTGGTATCGTTATAATTTGTGATATTACGAGGAGTGCTTTAATAATGTATCAAATACACCAATTACTGTATAAGCACGGATCGCCGAGTGGATTAATTATGAGAATTTTACTTTAAGAGTCAGTGGTTCGAGCCCAGTTATGGGTTACTTTAAAAAAATATGCTTCTTTATAACTGTAGCTATTTAGTTCCAACGTTTACGTTTATCAAATGTAAAGCATTTATTGACAAACTTCACTACATGCCAAAATCTGTGAAAAAGTCCCTTTACGAGACTTTACAGTAATTTAATAAATATTTTAATGGCGGTATTTTGTTTAGCTTCACAATCGCAACTGTACAAAAATAAGTAATATTTAATTCATTATTACCTCGTTTGACAGAAAACAAAACATTTCTGTTAAATAATAGTTTATTTACTCCTATCCCCCAATAAATAAATACAACAACCCTTAGCACAAAAATGCAGTTTAAATCAACGTTTCGGAATCGGTTCGTCAACTTTCATTAGATTGTTCGAATTGGCATAATGTGTTAGCTTTTCATTATCCAGCGGAGAAAAACAGGATATATTCAAAAATTGGTTTCAAGCCTATGTATACATGTTGTTATTTATTTATTTCATTTCACAACTAAGCTTATGTCACATCATACTTAAAACGTAAAATTATTTTATTGTGTTGATTAAGTTAAATGTCCTATTAGATTTTGTGTACATATACAACCGCTTGTATACATTCTACGGAATATAAATAAAAACAACAATAAATATATTCCAGATATTTATGAATATTTTATCAAGTAAATTAAATTATAATATGGGTTATTTAAGTAAAACAAACTTACCTTCAACGATTGCCATGGCAATCATGCCGCAGAAGAGGGTTAGCAACAGTTTGTTCATTCTTCTGTAGTCTCGTAGCAACAGCAGTGTGTTCTGAACTATGGAAATAGTATCGCAGAATTTATACGCCCTCAAGTCTAATGATTTACAATGCATCAAAACATACGAAGAACATGATTTATTTTGTTTGTTTTACCCTCACTTTGACCGGTGTATGAATCCCTGGCCTCGGGCCGGTCCTGCTGCGGCCAGTTTAGAGAGATTTCGGACACATGTCGCACATGCACACGCTGTGACGACGTAATGCCAGCAGCGGTCCACTCTCAGTCAGCAGACGATTTATTGCATGAATGTTACGGAGGATTCCGGAAATTGTCGATGTATCCCGATTGAAATAAATCTATCTATCGGAGGATTCCAAAGATATTCGATGTATCAGGATTGTGTAAGCAGCAGTCCTGATCGAGAAATATAACCGCCTATACAACATCTGTCATTCCTTCGTATTGGCACTTGACACTAACACTCAATAAGAATTAGAACAATCTATGTTAAATATCTTATCTATTCTGTCTGCCAACATTCTGCTACATCTGGGAATTTTTACCACATTTTCCACGCCTTTTCGATTACACCCAAAACGGCACATGTCATAAGTTTCATTTTGGCGTGTGTATTTCTTTTTTTTTGCTTGCGCGTATTGGGCATAAGTATGTCATTCAAAAACATGTATTTCATCGTATCCTTATATCAAGTGGTCGTTTGAAATCAACCGCAAATCAGAGATTACATTTTCAATTTTCCAATTTTAGATTTTTCAAATCAGTGAAATACTACCTTTGAGCCGCAAGTGATGTATGGCCCCTATATAGGTGAGTATGAATGTCGCTCGTATTATGGAACTGCAGGTTTTCCTAGTGTTGACCGGCCATGGGTCAGTATAATGAATTTAATATTCAGAACATGAACATGTGGGATCCTTCTTCGCATACATGTTCTTAAATCTTATGTAGGTCGAAATTCTGTCTCAGATGGAAAACAGATCAATAAAAGCAAAGATGTAACAATTAATATTGCTATTGTTTGTTTTGCGTTTAAAAATCAAAAGCGAAACCATCGCCACCTACACTTCCACCACGGACCCTGCATCCGACGCGAACGCCAACGCCACCACCTCACGTTTCTGCAACAAACAACGACTGCGCTTCCGTCATTAAGTTCACCGCTTAATAATTAATAAACCATGTTTACGAATCATATTTATTTATTTAAAAAATACATTTAAGTACACTGCTACATTATAAATAAAGAATGTATATGCAACATATATTTTTAATTTCAAAAATGCAGTTGAGCGGGTTTTGGGCCATCTTGGCCATTTTATTTGATTTAAATCCAATTGAAGTTCTTGTATGTCAAACTGTGAACTATATATCATACTGTAGGTATTTCCAAAACATTGTGTAAATAATTAAAAGGAAAATGGAATGGGACGAATACATTTATGGTTTTGTAGTTGCTCAACTACAAGTAAAGCGAACTGAACTCTGAAAATCCTAAAAGCACTTATTTTTAAACTATGTAACGCTTAATGATGTATCATTGTCTCAATAATGACATCTGCATAAACGCTAGTCCGAATCCGCGGGAGGTTTGTATATCGCATTTTCACAAGCTGTGTCGACCTTCTGCCAACAGTACTCTTGAAATAAATTACCAACACTAACTAACAATATTCCCAGACAACATGACATGTACGAGATTTATGAGGTTATCGATGGGCAGTTCTCTGTCACTATTTGATGTTGATTTTGTTCAACATTCTGGGATTCCTACATATTTATAACCTAATTGATTGCTAAAAATATAGTCCGTTTGTACCTTTTTTTGAATTGCTTGTTATGAGGTGATTTACATTAAGTAAGTTCAACGTAAATAAAGTAATCATAGGATCTTAAAAATGCTCATTTACCCAATTAAAAAGCTCAATTGGACTATTGCAATTATAATTATAATGGTACAACGGTTCTGCCTTTTATAACCGAGATCCAATCAATGCTTTACATTTTTATTTAATTGATCACGTATTAACATTGATGTCAGCACAATATCATAAACCACAGGTGGAACTTTATAATAATAATAATAATTAATAATAATAATAACACTCTTTAAGAACTTTATGACGGCCAGTTTACCAAAGTTCAACAGTTGCTTCAGGAAATGGGAATAACTTGCTTAGTTTCAGGCGTTTAATAAATATTATAACGCGATGAAGTTGCCGCGCTCTGGAATATCTGCAAGATGTATATAAATAGTGCCACATTTCAGTGAGCTGACACAAGTGTAGACCAATAGATTTCTCAGATTCTTTCTGCAGTCATCACGGCACCAGCTATGAACAAGTTCATATTTGCGCTGCTAATCTTTGGCTTCGTCGACATGACAACAGTGGAGGGAAGGTGGACAAACTTATTAATATTATTATTGTTTTTATTTTAAGCGATAACATGGACAGTGCTCTGTGAGGAGGTGGTTTAATGCATGTGCGTAAAGTGTCATCCAATATTAGCCTATGCGAAACATCTGCAGTCCGCACAGGCTAATTAGGGACGACACTCTCTGCCTCAGCTGTATTCATAACAGCGGAAAGTGTCGTCCCTGATTAGCCTGTGCGCTCTGCAAGACTGATCTGGGACGGCAGTTTACGCACATTTCCCGATTGTTTGTCGCTATTTGAGGACCTGTTCATTGATGAATAATTTTATCAAATGAAGAGTATTTATTTAAGGAATTTCGCACTTTGTACGTCTCTCAATAATAAATTGTGTATTTCCTAGAAATTATATTGTAATACCTGACACTTTCACCGATCGTCTCTTTAATTTTGTTTTCAACAAATTACATTGGCCCGTAATGTGATACGCTGTCTGCGCATGGCACAAGAACAAAAGGTTCTTTTGTTCTTATGCCATTAGCGGCAAGCGTAGCACAGGCAAGCTTTGGCAATTACGCAGTGTCGTCAGGAGATTCTCTGTTTATGATAAAAACGGTAAAGGTTTCGTTGTCTAAAAAGCGGAAAGGATTATTCCTGACGAGACTGCGCGATCGTGTAGGAGGGCCTTGATCTGTTCAGGTCGCCTATGACACAAGGCCAATTTTTGAATGACGCCGATTGGTTGTTTTATCCGGAACTTCTTTCAAATATCAATTTTGTATATATTCTCTTACTTGTTTTATAAATTATTAGAAATTGTTAGATTGCATAGAAATGACTTTTCTCGAATACAAGATGGTAGTTTTATATTCATTACGTCTACGAATACGTTACACGGTAACGCAATTGTACATAATCACATTGCGGCATACTGACAGCGTGGGGATAACGTTAAGTCTACTCAAATAAGGAGGTATTAAAATCTTAATATGCATGCTTTGTCTTGATTTTATGGTATAGGAAGAAAAGGTGGTTTTATTACCGGTGGCCATGTCAGTGGCGGTATAATCGCCGGTGGAGGCGGAAATGGCGGTAGCGGCGTCATCGCCGGGGGCAGTGCATCGGGCGGCATCGCGGCAGGCGGAAACAATGGCAACGGCGGATTCATTGCGGGAGGCAGCGTCAGCGGAGGCGGAATTTTCGGACGTCCAGGCTAAGGTGTTTATGGTTTTATAAAAAGAAGCAAAGTTAAATATAAAATATTATAAAATGACCAGTTAACCTATGATTGTAATTGTTTAATAAGTTGAAAAACTTCAAAATGTTAAAAAAAGAAATAATTTATTGACGCTAACGTGTGTTACATACGCGGCCATATCATGTTCGTGATCTAAATGTTCTTTAAATGATTCATTTAATTTAATAGATTTGAAAATGTATGTTTTATTTTTTATTTAATTAACCTGCGTAAAAGCATATGAATGAGAAGTAATAAAATGTCCATTAATTTATATTTGGTGTGGCCGCTTATGTTCATGCCGCATCGCTTACATCAATGCTTGTAATTATTGTGTTTATTTTTTAGTCTTTCCGTTTAGACCTTAATATAACGTTCGAAATTAACATTACCGGGGTATATAAAAACGACGTGTTTTTTTCTTTCAGATCGACGTGAAAGGGACGAGTATATATCGTGATTATTCGTGAAATCGCATCAACCCTTATCACATAATTATTGTGTGTAACCCTATTATGATAATCTAATATCAATTGCACAATTAGCCAAACAAATTAAAGTTTAAATAAAGAACGAAAAGGAACAGTTAGATTTCTTTTACCTTTCTTATTATGAGTATCGAAAAGCATTATACAAATCAAGAAATATCTAAACATATGAACAACAACAACAATCATTGATATCGGACGGAAACCCCTTGAGTTTTGGGTATGTACTGCGTACATTCTCGTCCCAGATTAACCTATGCAGTCCACACAGGCTAATCAGGGACTACACTTTCCGCATAAACTTGATATTTGGTGAAAAGAGACTTTCTGTTAACAGAAAATAGCATACAAGTTGAAAGTGCCGTCCCTGATTAGCCTGTGCGGACTGCACAAACTAATCTGGGACGACACTTTACGCACATCCTTAAGTCCCTTTTTCCCAGAGCACGGCTAATATATGTTCAGCACTAAAGTTTTTAGCACATGTAGGATGACGTTTATTTATATCAATTCAAATAAATGATTCGACGTACCGCCATGAAGTGGGGTGATGGAACAGCATAGGCGACAGGAAGCACGTTTATGTTAAGCTTATCCTTTAAAGATCTTCAAAACATGACTTAAAGGGGCCTTTTCACAGATTTTGGCATTTTTTAACTTATTCATTAAATGCTTTATATCGATAAATGTAAACATTGGATCGTAAAAGCTCCAGTAAAAAATCAAGAATAAAATTAAAAAAAGGAAAAGAACATTGCCCGGACCAGGTTTCGAACCAGTGACCCCTGGAGTCCTGCCAGAGTCCTGAAGTAAAAACGCTTTAGCCTACTGAGCTATTCCGCCGATTTCACATACTTGATATATTTTATACCTTATATAAGCAATCTTCGTAGTTTCACAAAATTTAACGACAAAAACAGAACTCTCCAAATTATTCAATCGTTTCGCGTTGCAACGCTTTATAATTTTTAGGTTTTAAAATCGTCAAAAGATGCATATAATGGCTATATTAGACCATGGTAAATGTTCAGTATCACTGTTTCCTCACAAATATCATAACTAAAACGAAAATTTGCGAATCTGAAACAACTTTTTTCAATTTTGTCAATTTACCAAAGCGTGAAAAGATCCCTTTAAATAATTTTTTAAGGAAATGTTTCTTAAATATATTAAATAGTTATGCTATTAATTTTACAATGATGCTGAAGTTTAATTCAGTTTGTTACACATAAGCAATTTAAAAACAACAACAATATTTAAATAGTTGTTGCTTCGAATATTTTAATGCAATACTTATAATAAAGTCAGCCAAGAGTTACTGCGCATAATTTTTGCAAACTTTATTATAATTCATGTCAATACGAATTGTTGTTAGATTGCTTATAGTTCGATAGGTATCAGTCATATCAACGGATAATCATACGTGTTATACTATTAATAGTGTGCATCTCTTAATTAATATACAAGTGTTGTTTAACAGGACACAATTAAATATATTGTGTGTGTGCTTCTCAAAAGAAACACCACTCATAAAAATGTCACGCTAGACTTTTAGTGAAGTGTTGATTGATTGATTTTATTTAAACTTGAAAGCAAGTTTAACTATACTGGCTAATAAACAGAACCGATGTATTCGTATAAAAGACTGCGTTTGCGCGATGCAAACTAGCGTGGCCACCCCAAATATGCACACTGTATTTCCTTGCTACTTTTGTGCGAAAGCGTTTGTGGTAAGATGGGTGCATACACTATTTTATTTGAACAGTGCAATCACTTGGGAGCAAATTAGTGGCATTACGACTTTCCTGAAATTTCGTGAATGCAACAATCTCCGTGGAAAACATGTCATCTGGGGCCCTAATTCCAACGTATTATGTACTAATGTAGAGACAGGCGCAGGTGTTAGGCTCGTTGAAGCGTCGGTTGTTGCAAGCGTAGCTGAAACGACACTCGTATACATAGTCGAAGCGTCACTTTAAATATGTATGCGCAGTTTACGTGTCATTTCTTAACCTACTGAACATACGGTTTACAGGTACATGTAAAAATTTTCCTGTCAATATTACTATGAAACATTGTTGAAATTAATTAAATGCAGTTTTCATGGAGTAAATTATACAATTTCATTTCTCAACTTCATGACACTCTTCACTATTGCCTTCTTTAATCAGCATGCCACGCTGACAACTGGAATCAATAATATGCCAATAATCAAAGTAAACTGGTACCTCAGTTGTTACAAACAAAAGTTAAGTTTTGTTCGTTGGCAGTATCGTCTTAATCTTCTCGCGTCAACAATGTGATTTTTGATCTGTTGAGAGCGGGGTCTTTAAACGGTAATTGACACTGTTAAACAACGCGCGATACAAATGAGAACAGAGATATACAATACTTCATTGAAACCAGGCATGCATTACAAACATAATACTGTGATTTTGGTCGTCGTATTTGAAGTTTTGTTAAACACTATTCGAAACTGAATTTTCTCTATCATAAAGTGTTTCACAATATCCATTGTTTCAAGCTTAATTGTATTTGTTGAAATCTGATCCAGTTTACGTCGTATACTCTATCAGAATTTATAAATTCAATTTAATTGTATAAGTATTTTTCGTCATTCACGATGCCACTAATGCCGTCTGAAACACGTAATAGTTAAATCTAAAAAAAAGGCAGACATTGAAAGTAATCTTATTAGAAAAAGTTTGAAAGCAGGTACTATGTGTTTTGGCGGCCATGACAGTTTTACATGATATGGTGGTGCTCGAAACCTGCACAAAACTGTTATGAAAAGAGGATTAATACATCGATAACAGTTTCTAGGTATGTAGAACCAAGTGATTAAAAAATATAATAATATTATTAATGTGTTTCACTATTTCCAATTTTATATTTAAAGTTTCAAAAGTTAAGAGGTTCGGAAAATGTACCGTCCATGATATGTGTTAAGGCTATACATGATTCTTTTACTTTTTTGTAAAATTATGTAATATTAAAGTTAAAGCGTAGCCACTATTGAACTGACTAATCTAAACAAAATTCATTCACTGATGTTTGCATAAAATTGTTACGTTTGACTAGTGTTTTTGTTGTTTGTTTTTGCAGACAACTGGTCCTAAAAAAAGAACAGTTATTGAAGTTGCAACCCACCCGTTGAGTTCCTCGCAAAAATCTGCCAGAAAGACTGCCTTTAATATACAAAGGAAAGGGAATGACAGCAGTCAAAGAAGCTCATGTGCGGAGAGCTTTAGAAAGCGTATGTAAAATACTAAATATGTAGGACAGCAGTTAGAGTGTATAGTTAATTGTGCGTATTTCTGTACCAGGCGTTACAGTGGAGAAGTGTAAGCACATTCCCATTATATCGCTCACGCCGTCTAGTGGACATTTATGTTCAACAGTTTAAGATTTTATAAGTCATAAGCTTTAAAACATACACATATTGGTTAAGATTGTGCAAGTGCTTGTAAAGTGTTTTTGTGAAAACTTATAATGAATGGAAAAGTGAAGCGTCATGGTCAATACAACAATCATTGTGAAAAATAAAGCCTGGCTGTGACAAGGGAATTGTTATCTTTTTTGTTATTGATACGATTTTAAAATAAGGTTACTATGTGTGATACATACGTGTATAGACATAATAATATTATTATGATTAACTGACACATGTACTATAAAGGTACACAATCATAACAAGTGATCAACAAATTGTTTTATCACTTATGAACAACCTATTACACACGTGGTCAAAAGATGTGTGCATGAAATTGATGCCGGCCTTCTAACGAAACTTTTTTTTAACTGCAGGCTTTAAAACTGCGTTATTTTGATTTAAATAATCTTCAAGAACTTACTCTTGTATGGTTGCAAAGGATTACGCATTTACAATACAGTTATTTGTAACAAACAATACGTCAGTAATCCAAAGCCACGACTGATATTGTTTGAACTTTATATTTGTTTATTAAAAATAAAAGGAAGCAACTATTGAACTTACGGTATTTATCGGAAGATATTCCATTCACTAATTTTTGAATTATGTTGCAATCTATGCGAAAACTTATATTGAACGGAAAAGTCAAGCGTCTTGGTCAATAAACAATCATTGTGGCGATAAATAAAGCTTAGCTCTGACAATCATTCGGGAATTTAAAAAAAGCGCCTAAGATGCAGCTGCACATAACCTTGATATGAAAAATAACGCATTATATGTAGCTTTTATACATGCACAATATCAGGACGGATAAGATAATGACGAAAAATTTGACTGTCAGAAATATTCGTCCGAAATAATGAATAGTTAAACCGACTTTAATAATTTAAAGTACATTTTTCATTTAATAGAAACTTTTATACCATTTGTTTATTTAGCCTCTTATATACGTGTTCTGGTTATTTTACCGCTTCTTATACTTATATGATACAACAGTAAATTTAGATTTTGAAGAAAGCATTGGTGTCTTTAATACCCAAACGTTCTTACTAACTCAAGACACTGAAAGAAATCACCATTGTGGTTAAAGGAACTATCTATATGTCGAGCTAATAATACCAAATCACGGTAAATGGTCATTAGCTTAGCACGTATTTGATGAATTTTGTGCTAAGACTTTATGCATAATTCTCCAGAGTATAGGCTAGATATAACTTGTTTTATTAAACGTCGCCCTATATAGATAAACTTCCGTCCAAGGTGACTATCGTTTGAAATCTTTAGGAATCCATATTGATATTACTAATAAATATTATTTGACATAATTGACAAAATCTCTCTCTCGGACTTAAATGAATTGATACGTTTTAACGGCATAACACTGTCTTTATAACCATGAACGTTACTTGCTTGTGAAACATAACGTTATTTGTATCTATAAACAAATCTGCGTTAACATGTAATAAGTATTCATCTGAGTTCTCATTTCATCGATTATGTTGTGTAGCTCTGTAATAATATAGATGTTTAACGTTTTAACTACTCTGCATTTGGTAACATTATAAATTTTGCGACTATAATAATCATATTATTGTTGAACAGGAATTTTGCTCGGAACTGCTTGAATTTTTTCCAAGTATCTAATATAAAGACAAACAGAACTTGTACGCAGGAAACGACCGCAACGTTTTCCCATTCAATCATATGATTTCAGTGCATCAGTTAAAATAACAACGCATGCGTAGATGTTCCACTGTTTTCGAGAATAGCTCTTATACAACTACCGTTCACCTATGGAAGTGTTAGATACAATATCATACGTACATGTATATAAAATCTAACATAACGGTTATGTTTCTTTCAGAATAATGGAAACAAGCGCATTGTGACATCAGCGGCTCTTAACAAGGCTCTTAGTGACATTGGCGTCAATGAGGAAACGATTCAATTGAGAAGGACAACTTGGCTTAATATTGAGGCTTTGAACACCATCCATAATCAGGCTAAGGACTTTTATTACCATGTATATAATTTTGGAAGCCAAACCGAAGGTTCTACTACAGAAGGTATGAACTCAGACATTGATTGTCTTAATAGCTATAGATTTTCGGCGATTCATAATATTGCGGACAGGCAGTTTGAGCTATGGCAGGTTTTAGTTGTTATGGACATGTCAACCCCGCCTCAGTGTTGCTGTCTGCAATTTCCCTGGTTTCCCTGGCCGGATGATTTGTTACCGTATTGGCATATTGATGCTCAAGAGCGGTTTTTCGTGAAAAACAATTGCATGACAATGCTTAGAGCAGAGCACTTCAAAAAAGTGGGTATTGACTGTATCCAACACGGTCCTTCGCTTACCATCGGCGGTTCCCTAGATTCGGTCGACGCTTTTCACTGTGCAAAACTGCCTGAAAATTGTCAATATATTTTCAGAAGGCCAAAGCCCGGGCATTGGCCTGGACCAGAATTGGTGACACAACTAAAGGATAGCGGGGTATTTCTTGTTCCGACTTCGCATGTTGAGAACACAACAAACTGGGACCCTCAACAACGCCTAGGAACATTAACAGTACGAACATTCGATAACTCACATGAGCTTTATTGGAGGGTATCTACCAATTTGATGGAGAGGCTTTTGATGTTCGACATCACAATGACGCAAATGAAAGTGTACGTAATCATGAAAATAATCAGAAAAGAGTTTTTCAAGCCGCTTGTTGGCGACCGTTTAAGCACGTTTCACTTGAAAACCACGTTCCTGTATTGCGTGGAAATGTCACCTCCATGCATCTGGGAAGATGACAATCTTATCCAATGTTTAAAATATTGTTTTACAACATTAAGGAGGTGGTTAAAGGTGCGATATTGCCCTCACTATACGACGGTAAATGTGAATTTATTTGCAGGTAAACTTCAAATGAACGAGTTTCCGGTTTTGATAGATTTGTTAAAGGATATGATCCTTAAGGATGTGTCTTGTTTGCATAATGTTAAAATGGACGACCTTGGTAACCGCATATCATCGAATTCCACAGAAAGTACAAATGGGCTTCCTTTCGAAAAACTGGATATCGCTGTTGCCCGCAAGATGTTTAATAATATGATGTTTCGTTCATTCGCTTCTTTTTACATAATAAGAATGCTTGCTTCAGGAGAAACATCAAAAGTAATAAATGACCATTCCCAGTACATTCAACAGTTAGAGACCATTTATGAAACCAGCACGGTACACATGCGTTTAGCAGTCTCTATTAAATTACCATTCCAGTATTCCACTCATGCTGTAATGAAAGCATCGCTGTGTATCGGTAACAATCAAAGCTTACCGCAGGAGATTTTTACTTTGTGTGATAAGTCTCTGATGTCCGACGTGACATCGAGTCGTCTTAAATTGGCGTCGATATATTTCTCAGCACGGCGTTTTGAAGAGGCTGCTGCAATTCTTAAGCAAGTAGGCGCTCTCATTTCTAACAAAGTAATACATGTAAGCCCTTTCATTTATAACAAAAACAAAATTGGTCCAGAGATTAGGGGACGCCGGATAGAGCTCCTAGACATCTTTCAAAAAGAAATTGCGTTTTGTACGTGTTTTAGCAGACACGAAATCAATTGTGTTCCTGGGCAGCTTGTCGCTGAGTTCTACAGAACGGTAACGGTGGAGGATGAAGGTTGCCGTCGAGGTCATGGTATCTGGACGGAGTGGATGGACCTTGCAGTGGTTGATTCATTGCCATATATGTATTACCTACAGTTTTTAATATTTCGAAGTACTGGATTAATCATCGACAAAAGCATTGCGTTTGAGAATCTCCTCGCGATTTGCAAAGACAGAGCATTTATTCAGAGTCATATCGAAACCACAGTAAATCTGATAGGACATTGTTATGAGCTGGAAGGCAAGTTGAAATTTGCTTGGCATTTCTATAAGCTTTCAGTGGAACTTACACCGCAGAATAACGCCGCTTACTGGCACATGTTTAGGATGATTGGAGGGCTCTTTTATGGGGTTAAAATGTTATCTTGGTTGCAAAGATCTTAGATTCTGGTACTCAGGGTGCAAATATGCATGACAACGGGAGAAAACTCGAATATACTGTGTAAGATTTACAAGAATGGCTCATCGCAGTTGTTATCATTATATTTTTCGCGTTGTGGTGTTGTATGTTCTGTCATGCATTGTGTTGAAAACTTGTTTAATCGCTTAAGAAAATGAATATTTGAGGAGAATGTTGAATGTTGATGAGAGATTTATATTTGTGATGTCTTTTTATTGTCAATCTTCAGTTTGACTCATGCATGCAGCGTGGATCCATTTGAACATATTTCCTTTTCATATCTGCCATGTTTTCGTATTTCAATTTCAAAAGTATTTAGCGGAAGAGTTTATACACTAAATTACGTAGAACTTGTTTACAACCATTCTTATGAATATTTATTTATATTTTTCTGTACAGTGCTCACCTTTTAGATTATTTATTTTAGATATGTTAGGCTTAAGGGTCTTACCAATATTATATAACAGGTGGGTCAAGACTCTCTGTTAAAAAAAAGCTTGCAATAGGAATCTGTATAGATTCGCCATCTTTCAAAAAGGTTTCATTATACCGACCCTTTTTTTTTCTAGTAGATACATATATATTGGTGTAATCAGTACTTAAAGGTTTTAGAAATGTAAAACGGCATGTATTTTTGTTCTTTCTTCGCTCATTTCCGATTGTCATGGTATTCTGAATCCAAAATCAAAGCAAAAAATACTCATCTTCAGCCGACTATCCCCTAATCACCGGGATATAAGTCGTCCGTTTACATTCGGTGCAGAATGAAGCCATTTAATTTTGGCTTCTTTCCCTAACAGGTTACCATCTATTGTTATAGGTGTAGAGGAGCAAGTGTGGGATTAAGTTGTTCTGCAGAAATAAATCCTTGGTCTGAGTAAGGTTTGAACCATTATATCACTGTCCCTTTTCTGCTACGTCTAAACAGTTGTCCGAATCATGCCATCATGGAATATCGCAACACGGAGTTCAGACTCTTTGAAGAAACGGTTTTGTGTTGTATAAGTAAGATTGTCACACGACGACGATAACGTTTCGTTAACTGAGCGATCATTGGCTTAAATTATGATAACAATTGATATGCAATAAAATAAATAATACACGGTTCGTGTTACGAAGCAGAATGTTTATCCAGTGAGGCTTAGAAAATGAAAATACAATATACCTCAATGACTGAAAATAAATAAAATAATAACTGAATTGAAATAATCAACAATTGCTTTTAATTTTATGGAATATAACATTTTCGTATAAAATTATTATCTAAGTAGTCGCCTATTTTTCTTCCTGAGATGTATTACCATGATCTGAAATTAGTACTAGAGGATGCTTGGTTTTGAACTCTTTCAACAGAAAATGATTGAACAGATATGATATTTACTTCAATTTATCGTGACACAGTAAGGGTATAAAGAGCGTGTCTTAAAGCACATATCGATATGTGTGTGCACTGTTTATCCTCATAATTACAGTACAGCTCTTAGTCAGTTTTCATTTTCCGCGGTGTCATCGCGAACGCGTTTTTGTTAGGAATCGCCGCGGACGTCGGAGTTTCACCGTTCCGCGATTATCGTCGTGTCACGCCATCGCGGACGTAATTTACTTCGGCAAAAAACACAGCAGACATTCGCCCTCCGTGGTCCGCGGTGACGATCCGCAGCGTTACACCGTGACCTTAACTATTTAATCTCAAAGTAGATTTTAAATATACATACATGTATTTATCTTTCGAATATATAGATATCATAGCGCATGTTATTATCATTTTCTTATTATTATTATTATCATCATTATTTTATTATACATGTAACACACATTCAATGGAGCCGGGATTAATTAAAAACACTGATATTGATAACATGTGCGAATTTTCTTATTTGTAACTCATTAAGACGAATTATATTATACATTTACTAACATTATTAATACCACTACAAAAATGCGCCCCGATTCCATCTTATTCTAGATTATTTTACACGTATATGAGCACTTTAATAAGGCAGGCTTTTACGTTTCATGATCGTGATATCGTTTACCACCTGTGGTGAAGTGTCTCTGTTTTAACAACTATCATGTAAGTTACCATCTGGACAAAGTCTTATTTTAGCGACACACATTGCCACGGGCTAATCTAAAACCTGATTAGCCGGGATCATATTTTGAAATTACATAGCTTCGCTTTTTTCTGATTACCGCCGTATTGGCTAATATTAAATGGATTAAATGATTATCAATGTTCTCATTTGTAAACTGTAAACTGGGTTATAAAATAAAATGTGTTGGTTAGGGTAGATTATCGATTTTATTTCCAGGGCGATCATAGAAAAAAATATATGTTCACTCGTGTCTTTGCAACTCGTACCAATACTTATTTCTTTTATCACCCCTGAAGCACAATTAACATAATTGCGGAAAGTACAAACCGATAACGCTCACACAAACTGAAATGAACGTGAATAATTCTACTTTTGTAATGGTCATACAATTGTTTGAAATGGATTGATTGGTTAAAAGATTATATGCTACTGTGTAAGGGACTCGAGATGGCGTAAAACGTTAC
The DNA here is from genome assembly GCF_020536995.1 of Dreissena polymorpha. Taxonomy (NCBI): domain Eukaryota; kingdom Metazoa; phylum Mollusca; class Bivalvia; order Myida; family Dreissenidae; genus Dreissena; species Dreissena polymorpha. The sequence continues at coordinate 40,377,167 of NC_068362.1, read as the reverse complement.
GCACAAGAAGATTATTCTACACAAAGTATCTTTTTTTATGTGAAGGTATTTAATTGTGTATTCACATATATTTCCTCAAGTTTATTATTTTTCACAGAACTATGAATATTTAATTACGATTATCTTCGAGAATATACGTCAGCATGCTATAAATACTTAAAGTTTTCCTTCATCGTTATTTGGAAACAGAACAAAAACAATTTATATCATAGAGAAATTTATAATTTATGGTATTTATACATTCACCACGAACAATACAAAGGTATATATGTATGTTATAGCTCATAATAATGAACGTTTTCTTGAATGAAATTTTCTTAGAACAAACCCCCATCGGGATCCGCCGTGCGTCCACCGCGATAAGTCCACGGCGTTCCGCGGTGAATTCTGTGACTGTGTCTGCGGCGTTTTTGTGAGGACGAGAGAAACCTACGAGCATACGCCACGAATAAGAAACAATATCGCCGCCATTGTCCGTCCGCGGGCGGAATTTCCGCGTGAGCTGTACTGTATGTTATAGAGCTAAAGACAAAATAACAACAATACCTCTCTTTTTTCTCGCAATTGGCTGCTGCACTGGCAACCATCTTTAATATTTTGGTTGCCTTGCTAAAGAATAACAAGACTGTAATCATGTACATCTTATAATACTTATTTTTTTACTTCATTTATTTTCTTTAAATTATTGAGCAACAATTTTGCCGACATGACAGGCTTTTAATGCATCATGTATTGTTGTGAGCCGGAATCGAATCATTTCCTAAGCCTAGTTGATCCACAGTCGCCACTTTGAATTCTATGTTTAATTGGATTGAGTTATTCAAGCTTTAAAACAGCTTGTTGCCCTGCGGTTTAGTCCAACTGTAACCAACTTTTGAAATTGAGTTTCCTGGACTTAAATCTACTGGCCCCAGGCTAACATACAACCACTAAACCTGTAAGTTATGCATAATTTAAGATCTGACAGTGTATTTAACTCACTCAATGTGCACGTCTGAAGAGATTAAATAGACTTTTTCACGTTTTGGTTAATTGAAAAAAATAAACGATTTAATAATTTGGAGAGTTATGTTGTTGTTGTTTTAGTTTTTTATACTACGAGGATTGCTTATATAAAATATTAAATACATCGCTCATTGTATGAGCACTGATGGCCGATTGGTCTAAACGATAGACTTTATTCCATGGGTCAGTGGTTTGAGCCCAGTTGAGGGTATTTTTTTGTTTCTTTAATTTAATTATTGTTTTTGTTAAATGGAGCTTTAAAGATGTTTTACATTTATCAATATTAAGCATTTATTGACAAACATTTCAGGTTTTTACTAAAAATGCCACAAGATAAAAATTTAGAACTCATTGGTTGTTTAATTGATTTAAAAGTGATTGTGTTTATTAGCTCGGCTGTTTTCGGAGAAAACCCGTGGAACTGTCATCGACTGCTCGTCGTCCACCGGCGTCGTGCTAAAACCTTTACATTGGCTCTAAAATCAAAGTGCTTCCACCTACAACTTTGAAACTTCGTGTGGAGATGCACCTTGATGTGTTCTGCACGCCACACCCATTTTGGGGTCACTAGGTCAAAGTTCAAGGTCACTGTGAACTCTAAAAAAATATTCTGACAAGCTTTCATTTATTCAAAATTGCACCCGCAGCCGAGCGTTGACACACGATATGCGGTGCTCTTGTTTGCTTTGTCAGCGAGGTAACTTTGAAGTTATGATCACTTTTTTTCTTTTTTTTCAAATCATTCATATAACATAAGTTAAGTTTCATTTTGGGAAAACAGGGCTTAATACATATGCATTAATTGTCATCCCAGTACAAGAGACTCCCTTTAAATGATACAAACCATCAAATCCGAAAGTGTCGTCCTTCATTAGCTTGTGCACAGGCTAATCAGTGTCCACAGGCTAATCTGGGACACCACTTATTTGACATGCATAAAGCCCCTTTTACCTGAAAGCAGCCAATATGTACATAATTCAATGACAAACTGGCCAATGTCGTAGCACAAGCCGTTACACACAACTGATTGCATACACACACTCACTTCTGCAGTGTACCAGTGGGGAAGTATAAACAGGCAGATGCGGTGGTTATCGTTCTTATCGTAGTTAGTAGCAGACAGACTTGCAACGCATACTATTAACCTTAGGTCTTCGCAAGCGAACAACTAAATACGATAAAGGGCATGCATTTCCATGGTTTCTGTTTGTTCAACTCTTCCATTAAGCAACTTTGAAAGCTCGCATTAGACATTGTAATATGTGCAAGAAAACCAACTAAACCATATGTGATCATATAATTGGTTCTGTACTGTGTTCATTACTTGCAATTGTAAGTATTGACGCTAAATGGGACCTTAATTGAGAGAGTTGCGGCCATTCTACCTCTCATTTACTATCATGTGTGATCGTGTATGTTTAGAGCATTGTTAAATACTTCTAAACACTAAATCGGTCAGCCACATAGATTCCTACTAAACCTAAAGTCATGTTCTATAGTTCAAACATATTTGTTAACGAGCGATATCATCGAAAGCCTAAGGCTAATTGAAACACTCAATGGTCAGTTTCCCGGCTTTAAGCATTACTTTGTGTCTTTTGGAAGGTGAAATGAACGCTCTCATGATGGGAATGATGATGATTATAATGATGATGATGATGACGATGATGATGATGATGATGGTGGTGGTGGTGGTGTGGTGGTGATGATGATGATGACAACGACGACGACGATGATGATGATGATGACGATATGATGATGAGGATGATGATGACGGTGGTGGGTGTGGTGGAGGTGTTGGTGGTGGTGATGATGATGGTGATGATAATGCGCCCGGTATCGACAGGTCGCAAGTGCACAATATAGCGACCATTGCTACGTTTACTCACCGTATCAATAGCCGGCGATTTTGCATTCGAGATCTCCACCATGATTGCTGCTATGAAGTTTACCAATCTCATAGTATTGCTGACTCTAGTTGCCATGGTGACTGCCCAGTATTTTTCTCGTGGTAAGTTTACTACTACTGTTTTATTCTTAATACGAACAGTGTGTTGTGTCTTTATGACTATATACTAATTCATGAAATGTATATTCAATATTATTCTACCTGATTGCATTCTATCAGTTTGTTACAGTCTTGTTATTCTCTCTGTTCTGTGAATGTTTCGTATATGAACATACATCTCTTTTGTATTCGTAAATAGAATAGTATAAGTTCTATGTTAATATATAAACTGTCCTAATCTGTTTCTTTTCTTTTTATCTGTGGTTTTGCTCTGCATGACGAAGAGAGTGTATGTTCAATATGTGTAGATAAAACGTCTGTTTCAAGACGTGTACATAAGGTTCATGTCATCCTTTATATAGTATGCACAGTATGCGAATGAATAGTTTGTGTTATGCATGCAATCATTTCACTGCTTATCTGTATCGTGAAATCTGTGTCCTTTTAATAAAAATCGACTTTTGGACTTTTGGATTCTAATATTCGAACAATGTTTGATTATTAATTCCGATTCATCTCTCTCTCTCTCTCTCTCTCTCTCTCTCTCTCTCTCTCTCTCTCTCTCTCTCTCTCTCTCTCTCTCTCTCTCTCTCTCTCTCTCTCTCTCTCTCTCTCTCTCTCTCTCTCTCTCTATATATATATATATATATATATATATTATGTCTCGTTCCTTTCCTTCAGTAGAATATTTGTTGTTGTGTTTGCTAACTCAAACTATCTTTTGTTTATATTGATTGTTGTGTATATATTCATAAATGTATAGTTTTATGTTGCATGTTTTCAATATTTGTTCGTGTTCCTGTATTAATGTAAATTAGGTTTTAGCTTTGCTACTTCTTTGTTAACCTCTACTTTGTTACAATCTGGCATAAACTAGAATACCTAATGTGTCATTGCGAAGATCCGAAAGTGAAGACCATAAGCCGAACGTGTTGTCCAAAAAGTCACGTGGCGATAGTCAGACTGTCAGCTCTACGGTGACCGCTTCTCACCAAGATTCCCGCGTGTCACCGCCTGCGCAGCGTACGCCGTACCAAAACCCGAGCGCCGGAGCCGCGCTCTTCTTCTTCGGCTTCCGGTACACCACGTGTGCGGATGTCAACATAAACATGTACCCGCATGCAGAGAGCACCGGTGAAGCAGACAGCAGACGAATGAAGCGACCGCCAAGTTGCTTTTCATGTACGTGCAATGGACAAATATCCAGGCCAATCGTAAAAATCTATCCGTTAGAAGTGCTATGTGGAAGCGAAACCTAGAGAAACTAGTGATGACCATTGTCATTAAACAAGTGAGAAACAGCGCGATAAATAGTTTACAAACAATGTGCTTAACACGTGATTGATACATATGTGATACAAAGTGAACTTTTAAAGAAAGTGCAATCTATTCTGGGGTATAGGTGATTATTTGATACTTTGAGAGTAACTGATATACATGTAATTATTTTGCCTAATAATTTGCACCTCAAGTATTTTTGTAAGATAAACATTTTGATTAGTCTCATTGATACATGTTGCTTAATCATTTTGAGGCCCCCAGAATGTCGCGTTTTGGCGCGTTAACGTAACGTCGCGCCACCTTATGTAACGTTCTTTTTACCGTAACGTCATATCCTGTTATATTATGTTATTCTTTAGATACAATAAAGGATCGAACCTGAACACAACGTCATTTACACAGTCATCACAGACGTGTTCGGCTTTGACAACGGCTTCCATTTTAACATTCGCTTCAACGGCTCCAGCAATGGCTGGTTAAACTTCTGAGTACCATCTTAACGATTGCGGGAGATGCAATAATGTGCAACCAAACGTATTGTTGACATTAATATGACATTTAAGGAATAGAAATAGAAAATGTGACCATGTTCGCTATATGTTTTTGTTTTGCCCAATTGTTGTATTACGTTCATTATTATTATACTTCTAAGTAAGAACTTAAGAGTTAATAAGATTATAGGTGCTACCTAATTTACGTGCAAAAGCGTTTTAAGTTTTTTTGATAACCATGTATTTTTAATAAATAATGATTGTGTTCAAAATATTATAATTGTTGCAATAATTAAGTAACGCATCCAAAAAAATCAATCTTAAAACGAGTTACATGTTCTTAGCTTAAAGGTCTACCATCTTATATATTTTTTGTTTTCTAGCCACAAGAAGACCTTTCCTGGAACACCCATATAAATAGAATTACAAATAACGCTAATACATCTCTTGGTTTTCTACGCAGGAACATACAGACAAGAAATTCCAACATTCGCCAGCTTGCATACAAGACAATAGTTAGACCACAGGTTGAATATGCTTCTTCCGTATGGAGTCCTCATACTTTACACAATATACAAAAAATTGAAAATGTACAGCGTCGAGCAGTCCGCTGGGTCAAGCATAATTATTCTCCATATGACAGTGTCACCTCCATGCAACAGGAACTTGGTTGGCAGACCCTACAAGACAGACGAAATGACACTAAATTAATAATCTTTTTCAAAATTGTTCAAGGTTTAGTAGCCGTGCCGCTACCATCATATATCGAGCGACCCACCAGATTCACTCGTCACATGCACCCCCTCTCTTTCAGACAGATCCATACCACTGCAAATTATTATAAGTTTTCATTTTTCCCAAGTGCTATTGTGATGTGGAATACCGTCCCTTCCACTACAGTATTACATCCTGATCTTGAAGGGTTTAAGCGGTCCCTGCTTTCCCCTTCTGCCCCTTGAACTCCGAGAGACATGTTTTTATCAGCTTTAACTTTAAATCACTTCACCATGCATGATTAATCGAACATACTTTTATCTTTCTCACTTATTCACTTTTAACACTTTTATATTGCACTGACTGCGCACCTGTCAATAATACCCGCAAGGGGAGTTAGACAGTATAGACAGATAGATAGATAGATAGATAGATAGAAATTTAAAGCTGGTTCGGTGGCTGTGATATAGTGGATGGGGTGTCTGCTTACTGGCTTAGTCACTGGGACTGGGAGGTCTCTGTATTGATCCCTTAAGTGGGAGCATTCTTAAGATAACCCTAAAAACATACTATGGCGTACCATTTGGGTTGATAGTCAAGAAGACCTACAAGGTAAAAAGAGAAATGTACGTCGAAGAACAATAATTGTACGTCGACATACAAATATAAAATACACTTCGAAGTATATATTTGTACATCAAAGTACAATTTGTACTTCTACATACATGTTTGTACTTCGACGTACACATTTTCTGAACAGCCAATCAAAACATTTGTCTCTTGAGCCGCTTTTCTTTCAGATTTATTCATAATAATTGTTTTAAATCTCTTTTAATTGAGGACAAAAACCCACATAGAAGTTTTAAGTATTTAATGCCTTGAAATAGATTATATACACATTTTAAGAAGATTAAAACTGTTACCTTTTTTAAAATAAATAGTATTCAGCATATTGTGAGTATTTATTGATCATGTGGGGCGGAATATCACGACTGTCCAGCGCATTACTGTGTAGGAAAATTCCAACGGTAACCAAACAGTTACCAAACATTAACGGGATAAATAATGTATAATAACCTCCCCGTTGGTCGTATTTTGTGATAACCATAACTTGCATAAATCAGAGGTTAATTCCGCCACGCCAGGTCAATAAATACGCACAATATCTATAAGTTAGCGGTTCATAGTCGCATAATTTGGTATAAATTATAATAATGATAATGTTAAATAAATAGGCACAATATGTATGAGTAAGCGATCGATAGTTTGTTATAAATAATAATAATGTTCAATGCCAAATATCTCTAAAATCAACAGATGTTAGGTGTCTTCTGATTGGCTAACACTCAAAGGTCGGTAAAAATTGTACGTCGAAGTACATTTCTCGTTCTACCTAGTAGGTCTTGTAGACTTTCGACGTCGTGGTACGTCGTATAGACACAAAGTACTGGTCCTACCCAGGAAACAGTTTGCTTCATCAAATGTCTCAATTCAACTTGACAGCTAGCTAAAGCAGTTGCATTAAGCATACAGTTACTGATTTAACATAATCAAAATCATGTGATGAGTCAAATCATTTTTTTTAATCCAATAAGTCTTAGACTGTCAAATAACACACACTACGTATTGAAAGTCATACCTGGAGCTTTCGTCTGTATACTACTGACTTCATCAGAAGAATGATTTCTACTGTTGGGAAACGTTAACACCGCTAATTGTCTTCTTATTTATTATCAATGTATAACTATGTGTAACAACATACTTGTTTCGCAATTAAAATATTTAATAAATACAGGTATCTTGCAGGTTTCTAATTTTCTTTTGCAAACTATTGTTGAATTGTTTTAATTTTGACGCCACTAAAAAACTAGCCATTTTGTAGCATTCTTAAATCACAGTCTAAACTGCATACACTTAGCTCTATAGTTACAATTTGAATGCAAATATTAGAATGCATCATGTTATATCATCCATATATTTTTATTTAAACATTCAAATAACGCATAACACATATGTAAAAAGGTATGTGGTATTGTGTGGAGATACAAAACACTTGACATCATTTATTTGCACATAAAATAATAGTGACAAAATGAGTAATACTAAATCACTGTCATCAACATACAGTACAAGAATATTTACGTATATGAAATTACAAAGTGGTGTTATTTTATTATCTTTTACAAAATTAACAATGCTGGTTTTCTACTAGCCATAAAATATTTATCATGGATTAACAAGTAACAAAATTACACTATCTTACTAAAAATGATCAAAACAGGTACTTAGTGTTTTAACATACTTGTAGTAAGTTTTGTATTACTAGTTTAACATTTATTGGCAGACACTTGTCGATATACAGACTAAATTTGCATGGGAACTTTCAATTTTTTTCAGCATAATTGCCTTCAAATTGTTAATTTAACAACCCTTTGACATTGTTTGCACATCTGATCTTATTATACCATAGCTGATTTTTGTTTATAGATAGACAGATATAGACTTTTCAAAGTTCTATAAAAGTTCAAACATGTTCCATCAAAGTAAACCAACAGAACCAATAAAGACCACCATAGATAATAACTGTGTATATAGCTTGGAAAATTTGATAGTTCAGGAATCCCTCCTTTGTTGATTTCTGTAAACCAAAACTGTCAGTTTTGCTGGATAGAATGGCCTCTTGCCTTGGCACAACAGCTTCTAAAAACGGAAAACCAACACATATCTTAGAATTTGATCAATAATGCAGACAATTTATAAATGTCTTGTTTTTTGTTGATTTCGAATTTGGAAGACATTTTACGTAAGAGTGTGGTCCACGAAAATCCAACGGTATCGGATTTTGTGGTTTTAGGCCTAAACTTATTATAGTGATATGTAACCTTTCGGGATATGAGTGAAGTGCGAGCAGACGAGGTGTAAATACGTTACAAATTAAAGCTAAAAGACTAAAAAGTTAGATCGGAATATCTTTAAATTTTGTGAATAAATGTGTATCTGATGGATAACTACGACAACTTACCAGAATATTGCTCATGATCACACGTAAAACTTCTTTCTGAGAGCGAATGGAAAATGCGTTACGACTTCTGACAAATAAACAGTAGGGTGTCGTTATTGGAATACCACGAGAATACTGGAAGAATAGAGATGTCAACTATAATGTTTAAAACAAATAATTTTTTTACAAGCGTTTGTGATTTGTCAGGATAATAATAACAATAAGATATCGAAAATTCAATGCAAATTAATTCGACAAAAATCTGAGATTCGGCAATATATTTAAGACGGGTTATGTTCACGTAAATTGTGCTTGGTTAAGACTGTCACTAAGTGTAGTGAACCAGTCTTCGGCAAATACCCACTGAAGAGTATTCAGGGGAGATAATTGAGTAATGACTTAATTCTTTTAGGTCACATACCCCAAACCGGAACTCCTGTTTACAGGGTTACATGCAGTCAATTTGATATATAGCACACATTGTTTAGTGAATGCTGCCTAGGATTTGTAAAATAGAATGCAAATGGTACGTTTTGGTATTTATTTGAAGGTATATTTGTAAGCAATAAGAAAAAGAGCCATTTTTGTGCTCTACTTTTTCTGTTGATGGTTCCCGGCTTTGAAAGTAGGTCATACTATTTGACTCAAAATGGTCGCCTCCACATGTGTCAAAACTGGTGTGCCTATTCTAAGGTAAATATTTTGAGTTACAACACATATAATGTGATGGCATGCATTTTTTTAAAAAGATTAGGCATTTATTTTTCCAATGGTGTATGATGATATAGTGGGTCATTGCTTGATCATGATAAAACTTGATATCGAACATCAACTATTTTATTTGTAATATAGAAGGAAATTAATTGCGCATGCGTAGCCTTTAAGAACTTCCGACCAAGTTAGTCGTCTGCCAGAATTTTGACAATTGACCATCAAAAACTCTCTGTATTGCAAAACATTACTGCCAGATGTCATTTTGACCCAAATTAGGGCTGTTTGCAATAAGGCTGTAGCACTTGGGGTCATAAGGGGGGTAAATGCTGGAAAATCACACCGAAACCTGTTCCGGAGACATATTCTAAGACTACTTAAAGACTCGGTATTGTTTTTCAGTGACATTTTGACATTGATTTGCATCAATCTCAAAAATGAACTTAATGTATGTCTTTGTTTCATCTGTATTTATTATAATTGTTTACTTTTTGAACCTTTTACTGTTAAAAATGCCCGCCGATTTAGGACCGACACTGCTATTTGCCTTCGCCTTCAATCCCATCAGGCAATTCTACTCAGAATAACACTACATTGCCTTATTTTTTCCTGTTTGGATATCTTGCTGAGTTCAAGCAAAATCAAGAATTCAGCTGAAAACACAAAAAATATAATAATATTATGCTTTCTTTGCTGAAGGAATGTTGTTGTTATAGACCCCGCATGAAAACACGAGGGAATCTGTATTTTAGTGACCTCATTATCACTATTATTATGCGTAAACCTAAGCGTGCATTTGTAGGCGGTGTCGAAATGGGTCTATAGCTCTGCCTAAACTGTCGTCCAATTGGTTTACAGGTCCGGCTGAAGTGACAGGCCATCAAAAACTGTACAGCATGACCGATTCGGAGACAGTCCTCAACACTCGCCCAGTCGTGTCGAGAGGATCGGTGTCTTTGTAGGTTAGTACACCGTTATTTTCGATTAAATCTATTGTAAAATGATTTCTTTGATATCTTGGCACACTTTTGTCCCCAACATTAAGAAAATTTGGTGTTTTATTCATTTACTGCAGCTCTGAAACAACATTTTGTGGCGATAACTTTGCGAGTGTGCCCGACAATGTGATTCCGGCGTGGTGACTTATCCATTAGCAGCAAATAAAGCAACAGAGACTATTGAAAGCTTACTCTTATTGTATCCCACTTACATTAGTTGGCACCGTTATGGGTAAATGTGCACAAAAAACCTTTTTTTCTCAGATTACACGAAATTGAGCACCCGGGCCAGACTGACACTTTCCGGAGCCTGTCCGAGATGGAACTCGAGCATAGGAATCATAGGTCCAGGTGTGGCAAAAGACTTAAAGCTCATGTCTGACGACGACTTTTTTAGTCAGGAATTCAAGTGTGTTGTTTTTCCATGCAAGCAAGCCCGTTTGTTGGGTCAAATGACATCAGAAATGCTGCTTCTACATGGATTTTACCTTAAATGTGCCCCCCCCCCCCCCTCCAAAAAAAAAAACTAACAAATTTTGTTCGAAACCTGTTCGAAACCTGTTCAAAACCTTCTTTGATGCACAAATATTGCGATTGATGATTTTATTTCACTTATTCAGTCATCTGTTTCATCAACTTTGCCTATTAGAATCGAAAGTGATGACTTGTATGGAGTCTAAGTGCTGCATGTATGATTTAACCAAGTTTGGCTTTTCTACCTTAATTCTTGACGTGAAACGCTGTTACGCATGACGCTTTCAATGGCAACTTTTATTAATAAATCTGTGTGTCATTGTACCGGAACTTTGTGATCTTTCTCAAAACAGATTATACCTGTGGGAAAAGTGCCTTTAATTAAAATTTGAAGGGGTTGGGTTCTTTGGGGGAATTTGATATATAGCACACATTGTTCAGTAAATGCTGCCTAGGATTTGTAAAATAGAATGCAAATGGTACGTTTTGGTATTTATTTGAAGGTATATTTGTAAGCAATATGAAAAAGAGCCATTTTGTGCTCTACTTTTTCTGTTGATGGTTCCCGGCTTTGAAAGTAGGTCATACTACTTGATTCACAATGGTCGCCTCCACATGTGTCAAAACTGGTATGCCTATTCTACGGTAAATATTTTGAGTTACAACACACAGAATTTGATGGCATGCATTTTTTTCAAAAGATTATGCATTTATCTTTCCAATGGTGTATGCTGATATAGTGGGTAATTGCTTGATCATGATAAAACTTGATATCGAACATCAACTATTTTATATGTAATATAGAAGAAAATTAATTGCGCATGCGTAACCTTCTGGAACGGTTGCGAAGAAAAACAAATAATGCGAGAATATTTAGTGCGATTCGCTACACAATTATGATGTCATTGATATAATTTTTCCTGAGGTATGTATTTACATGTGATTTAGCATATGTCAAAGTGTTTTTGATTTGTTCAAGGTCATAACTAGCATTTCCAAAATATATGTCGCGTGGCAAATATTTTTGAGACGCATCCATATGTGATATTCTTATGTAATTTTATGTCTAAATTTCCATATGTATGAACGGTCAACGCCCGCTTTGCGTGCTTTTGCCCGTATTATTGTGACTTTGAACATGTGGACGTGGAAAAAATACTTTAACATGGAACATAAAAAATAAGACGTTAATAATATACACGATATTTGTTTAGGTCGGTAGATTGTCCAGTTTAATTCACGAGTGATCAAATAAATACTTATTATTACGGGTTGTGCAGCCACTAGAAACAATATTTATTTTTATGATCACGATTGGATTAAAACCGATGATATACCCAACCCCCCCCCCCCCAAAAAAAAAAATTCCTTGCTTTTAGATCGTTTGTTTACATTTTTAAAGAGTTAAACTCCACAAGATCACAGGAATAATTACGTTATCAAATAAAATAACGACGTCATTTCACCCTAAAACAGACATAATTATTAATAATGTACATAGTTATTTTTTACATTGTAAACGTGAAGTAGCAGTTTGAAATAACCGATATGTTACAACGTTTATTTAAGCGTATTTTGTTATTTTCGCCATTATGTCTTAAAGTTCAACTATCATGCTCAAGACCAAATAAGATAATCCGCACGGAACAAATTATGCTCACATATTTTATGACCATATGTGGTGTGCTTAGCTCGTTTTCTGTATTGATTCCCACCTTGTGCCAGGTTTGTACTTAGTTCGTACGCCTTACACAAACCTAGATAATGCCGGACGTGCTGGTTTATTTGCAGTAAGGTATTTGACAAAACACGCGTTCATAAACAAATCACAAAGCGCCAATAAAGCAAGTATACGTTAAATGCTTTATAACGAACATTACTCGTATGTACAACGGTCACTGGTTAATTCTTAAACCGAGTGTATAACGGACATGATAATCACGTTTGAATTGTATATATATATTTTACGTTTTGTTTTATTCTGCATAACTATTTTTTACCAAACTATTATAGACACTGTAATGGAAAATATGATATCTTATGAAGTTTTTTACTAATATAACCAATGGTATGTTTGAGTTTAATTCATTATAACTTTAGTAAACCATTTAAACAGTTGTTTCTTCGTATTCTAAAATACATTACTCCTAATGAAGTCAGCTATTAGTTACTGCATTTTATTGTTGTACTTTAAAAAAATTATTTCATTCCAAAAGCAGGAGGTTATTTATAGTATAAAGTATCGAGCTATGTGTCCATTCAATGGATAATAATACCTAGTATATTCTTTATGACATACATATTGCAGTTATTATACAGTAGGGGGCTTTTAAGTACAAAACATTTTTCTAGATAGTGTGTAACACAAAGGAAACCAATATATGATTCCAAAGTGTATTATCATGTTACTTTAAAACATAATTGCAGATTTAAAGAATGTTGAACAATTATATATTTGCCTTTTACATTTAAATCAATTCATGTTACTGCACACGAGAAACAACAATATATGGTGTTCTTAAAAAGAACTCACAGCTCAAATCACATTTGTAAAAAAGTGATCAACTTTTGCTATAGTGAGTACCTTTATATATTTAGCTGTACAAAACCACATTTAATCTTAATAAACTAAAAAAGAAACAAAACATTATTTCAACAATATTTGCTTCATGAGACATACTTTTAATTATTCAACAAAAAATTATTGTACATAATGAAATGCTTATCTTAAATTCGGTGATATGCTCTTATGATTATAATTATCTGGATAATACCGTGTGGGGATTTTACTTATGAAGAATTACAATAATGCAAAATGCTGGAGGGGAGGGGGGAGCTTTCAAATCTAAACCCCACACTTTTAAAATATGCTCCAACCTCTTTTTATTAAATACAAAGTTGTCAACGTACACAACCGACGTTTTTTTAAATTAGCTGTTGACGATTTCATACAGTAAAATAGTAACATATACTGCAGTCCATAATATTAACATACACTTATTTTTCATATAGAACGCACCTCAGCAATATATGTTATATGGGCGATTGAATATAAGTTCTTCCGTGCAAGAGCACAATTAATTCACCATTTTCACTCCACGCATTTTTATAACAAATTAGAATATGCACTTCTTAAAAAAGTTACTACCCTATGTTTTACACATTATTGTGTATCCAAAAAATAACCTCAAGCTGAAATGTTTTGTTTAACTTGACGTACATGCATGTAAATTGCAATTATATGTATGCACATCAATAGCTACACATTTTATCATTCAACATGTAAATTGTATTTAAAAAAATAAACACTTACTGTAATGACAGTGTCATGTTATTGAGTTTTTAAACATATTCTCAAAGCATATGTTTGAGTTTATCCACAATCTTGCTTAAGAACTGGCTTTTTCTAGTCATACTAGATCGCAGTGTCATCGTACACATCATCTCAGATTTATTTGGAGTATGATCATTCAGAACATTTCAGCATGAGACGACCAGTGTCTGAACAATTCAGTCTTGTGACAGTGTTCGCTGATTTGAATCCGTTATGATGAACGTTCTAATCGTGTGGATATTTATGTTGCACAACACCAATAATGCAATCAAGAGTAGCAAAAACGATAACATGCTTCACACAAACTGAGATTATAACATGCGCAATCGCTGTCAGCAGATAATTATTTCATGTTGTTGTGTTGTTGTTTTTTCTAAAAAAAGCTTATGCGAAGATAATTGCTATTCAATAATTGTCCGTGTTGACCCTAACTTTGAGGTCTAGGCTCGGAATGAAACAAGAAGAAGCATTGTTTTCAATTAAAAGAAAAATGTAAAAACACGGAAGAGACAATATAAAACACGTAGATCTAGGTGCATATACTTGCTAAATTATTGATAGGTTGAAGCCTTGTTGTTGCTTCATAACCATCACGATGTTTCTTTTTTTTAACTCAATGTTGCGTATAAAACTTTACGCGATGCAAATAATTTGCACAGAACGACCGACTAAGTTTGTCAGGTACGGACGTTGTTACTTTAATTTGTATTGTCAGTATTTTCTTGAATATATTAAGCATATAATTTTGGTCAAAAATGCTCGTTTGAATACAAATATTCGTTGATTCGTTATACAATATGTCGCTTATAAATGATTTTAATAAACTTCTAAATACTAGTATTCCCAATTCTTAGAATGTTACACACGTATCAAAAGCTAACAGAATTGGACTCGTATATTGTGCATGTCAACTAGTAAATGTACGTTTGTGCTTATAACTTGAATACCATGATGAATTTTGAAAACCAAAACTACCGAAACCAGAAATAATATATCATGGCTTTAGTTACATACTGTTGGTCTTGTCCGGATAACCGTTTTTGCACTTGTAAATCGAACATTTGCAATAACCTAATGCGCGTAGAAAGTTAAGCAGATATGTGTTTGTACATTGCAATCAAAACAGTCTGGGTTTTAATATTTAATGTTCAGCTTATAGATTACCTGCTCGGGATATTTTAAATTATGAGTTGAATGTTTATTCGCTAATATATTTTAAGAAAAATAAGTTCAACCATGTAATGAAAAGAAGAAAAAAAGCATGTGTAGAACGAAAACTCAGATAAAAGACAGAAAAAACTATAATGCGTAAAATTGTTGAGTTACTTTTGCTCAATACTTCAGAGACACTTTTTTTTTCGGTTTTATACTCGTAAACCGTCGAACAGGAAACGACTGTTAGTTAAGATTGGTAGTAAATAAAAGCTCGAGCGCGTAAGACAACTGGTTTAATAAGTCGTTTACAGACATTTTGTTCCCTTTATCTATCTGAAAAATCAGTACATTTCATATTAAAGATAGCACGTTTGCAACACGCCATTCATCCTTCAGAACGTTTTGTTGAACTTCCCAAAGTTGATTTCAATAACATCTACTAACATTTCAGGAATCAACGCTGCTCTAATTACATGTCACTTGTGCAACTACGTTTAAGTACATTTAAACTTTCAGGTATCAGTTTTTTGTGATTATGTCAGCAATGCTCTCATCTCATAACACTTTTTGAAATACGAACTATGGTATAATAACATTTTAAACATATATTTAAACTTCTTTAGAAACACATTTTATATATTGATTATGCCTACGTTACATGAGTTATAAAATAAGCTTTAACTATCTTTTATATCGACTTTACTATAATAACATTTCAGATAAGGACCATGCTATGATATTATTTCAGATACTAACATTCTATGATACCATTGCAGATACTAACCATAGTATTATATCAATGCAGATAATAACCATGATATGATATCATTGCATATAATAACCATGCTATGATATCATTGCATATACTAACCATGCTATTATATCATTGCAGATAAAACCATGCTATGGTGTCATTGAAGATAAAAACCATGTTATGATATTTTTGCAGATAATAACCATGCTGGCGTCAGTTTAGCTCGTCCTCGTGCTGGTGTTGCTAGCACTGTTTACCACGGCGATAGCGTCTCCAATGCGTGAGTGAATTTTTTATTGGGTTGATATGTGCCATTAAGTTAAATAACTCCAAAGACACACATACTAAGCAGAATTGTATCTTACAGCATTTTTCCGACAGAAGTACGAAAATGATGGCAAACCTCCGTCAAACTGTCATTGCAGAATAACTTAAAACTATATGATCTGAAACCGCCAGTGTTGGACGTGTAATAGTTGCGTACGCTCGTATATTGTTCCTTTAGAGAGTTACAATCAGGCCCATCTTTTTAAATTGACCCAAGTCCACAGGTTTTACAGTATGCATGTATCGTCGTATTTTATCCTCGATAATGCGTGTTAACATCACACCCCTTTAAAAAAAATAACTCCTTTTAACAGTGTTCTCGCTAAAAAATATAAAACCCAGATGTTAAATATTTAATATATATTATTGTACAGTGTTCCTCAATAATGCTGTTGTTGTTGTTGATGTTGCTGTTATTTTCAAATCGCTCTCTTAAGTCCAAAATAGGTAATATGGAGCAGCATCCACGTGTGCGAATCCTTTTATATGCAAAACTAGCTTACATTGTTTCTCTCTTTCTCTCCAGGTTACGGACGCTATCGTTACGGTAACCCTGGTAACTATGGGAACAACAACGGTTGGAACTATGGGAACGACAACGGTTGGAACAATAACAATGGCGTTTGGAACAGTTGATAAACGACGAAAACTGTTCACTGCATTGTCTGATTGTATCAATACATTTGCTCAGAGCTGTTGTATTGTATTTATATTATTTTGTATTGTTTCAGCATCAACGTTATGTCGCAATTCAATTTATCCCGACATTACAACGTTCCTTTTAAACAGTAAAGGTCGATTCAGCTGATGGCACCTAAAATGGATGTTAAAAAATAGATCCCAAAAAAAACTTTTTTTTACAAATGTGTTAAAGACCGCATGCTAAACGATTAAGTTGAATGGTAATAAAAAATGTGCAAACTCTTGCAATACAATTTAATGGTTTCATCTTGTTATGTTTTCTTCGGAAACTGATTAGGAATGTAATACATAACCCATACTTATACTATTTGTTAGCCAAACACGATACAATTTTACATGATCTGAATTATAACGTGAATGTTTACAATTGACATGACGCCTTATCAGTGATCGCTCCGCCCACTTAATCACGTGGCTCAGCGGGAAGAAAACCTAGACAAGCTAACACCAAAATTGCTTCTTTGCCTATAGACTGCATATAGATTTACGCGATATTCCGAATGATTTTATGGACTTGTTTAACACCATAATACACTTGTAAAGGGGTTGATGCCATTTAGTTATTCTACAAATGCAAAAAATATACGATTAAATAGAACATCAGCTATTTATAACGGGTAAATCGGTACATTAAACACGCTCTCAAACGCTTGCGCGCTTACCGAAATCGAACCCGTTATTATGTGTAATGGTGGTATTTGGCAATAAATTAACACTTCACCGGTATTTACCAGTTTTATTAATAAAATTATTACCGAAACATTCCCCCCTATCCGTGTATTTGACACGAAATAGCGCTTTATAACTGGGAATTCGGTGGTGAAGTTTTACGCGCTTTCTGACGCCGGGTGGGTACCTCAATCCCACATGTTATTGCGTATAAAAGTAATATTAATCATATTAAACATTGCTTATGGGACATTTATCAATCACTATAATTTAAAGCGAAAAAACAACACAGTAAGTTTGGACATTGTCTGATATAAAATTAGCTTTGTACGAAATCGAATACGGTCAGGCTATTATAAATTAATGAGGCTACCAATATCAGACGCTCGCGCAGGTACCGACTTC
Source organism: Dreissena polymorpha (assembly GCF_020536995.1). Lineage (NCBI taxonomy): Eukaryota > Metazoa > Mollusca > Bivalvia > Myida > Dreissenidae > Dreissena > Dreissena polymorpha. The sequence continues at coordinate 40,359,138 of NC_068362.1, read as the reverse complement.
CCCTAAGTTACCGCATTTATTGGTTAACTAATATCAGTAATAATAACTCTTTTACAATAGCATTTATCGATACGTCTTTATTAAAATAATAACAAAATGGTTTTCACTTGTTTCTGACACACACAGAAACGTGATTTTTAACTGGGATTTCGTAAAGTTACACGAATTGGGTACCAAAATTCTCAATTATTTTACATGCACACGTGACATAATACATACTTAATAATGCTTAGTTATTGCTTATATGACATTTGAAGTTTGTGAAATAAATAAATGTTCTATAAAGGGGATCTCCGTAATTCTTGAAGCTTCCACTCGCTCTTGTCAAGACCGCATTGCCGCGTTTTCGGCTTTGAAATCAAAATAAATTAAATGTCACCAACTAATCTGTCAGGATATCGATTGTCCGAGTTACATAATCCCCATTGACGCCGTTTAACCATTTTTAATCGTTTTTTTAAAGAGGAAAACAAAAGAAACTCGTTGGAATAAAAGTGAACCTAAACATGAAGCTTGTCTAGAAAATGGCGGACAGGTCGTAACTAACGAGTGCGCCCGATTAATCGATCGCTTATTGGTGGATCAATTCTAGTGGGCGGAGTGATCATAGATAAGGCGTCATGTCAATTACGTTTATTATCCGTATTTAAGAGAAAAAAGTTAATAGAATAAGGCGTATTTTCTTAATGGCTCGATGAAAGATGACTGAGGGTATCCTTTTGTCCTTAACGTCGCATCTCCGCTGCCATTGTTCCGAAAGGACAATGTGGTAACACGCATTCAACCCATACAGGTCGTTGTCATCTAGCATTTCAACCCTACATATCGTTTTCAGCTAGCATTCAAACCATACAGTCGTTGTCAGCTTGTTTTCAAACCATTCAGGTCCTCGTCAGAATTCAAACCTTCAGTTGTAAATCGTTGATGCACTACTGGTGACTTTCTCCCCTTTGTAAATCTGCACATAATAAAAAACACACTCACATACTAAACTATAGATTTCTTTGCATACGGATTTTTCTTCTTTTTCTTCTTACAAAACAAACATAAACATTATTACTTACAACATTACAAAATAAGATATATTAATAATCGAAATAAACGGTAAAGATTATACAAGTTAAAATGCTCATTTGAGATGTTTTAAGCAAACTATATTGAATGAATATTCAAACGTAGCTATGAAAAAAATCAATGTATATGTTGTTTAAGCACAACAACAGGCTAACACATAACATAATGGTGTCAGGTGAGTACGGTATTTGTACAAACTATACCATTATCGTGCATTATTTTCTTGTGCTGGTGAGTCATTATGTTTTTGACAAAGTAATATATTCAATAAAATCTTATTAAAGATAGTATTCTAACAAACCAATTCAAACGAGAAATCCTCATCAAAGCTGATTTTTGTCGCACCATTAATGGTTCTCTGAAATAATCTTATGACCTGAAAAATAATAGAACGTGAAATATCACCGAATGAAAAGCTAATCTTATTAACTATATAAGAAAGATCTTATAACTTATTTAAATATTCCTGTTATTTAACCACGCGCAAACATACAAAAAAAGTATCAATTGTACCACAGGTGTCGCTAATCAGCAGTGCCGGACTAGCACCATAGGCAATGACACCGTTTAGGGTCCACGCCACTGGTCGCTAGTAGTCTGCCTAGTGCTTAGTGGAGCGCCACTGCCCAGTCGACTTCACTCGTTTAAATCAGCAAAACACTACGGTGTTGCAAATAATAAATGATGGTCACTTGGTAAGAAATTGTCAAGCCTTTAATCGGAACATAACGTTGATATAAAACAATTGGTTTTGTCAAATCATTCGATCAAGTTAAGTTAGTAAAGAAAATTATTTCGTCTCAGTAATATGGGGCGCATAAAAGTCACGTGGCCCATAGGCAGTTGCCTTCTCTGCCTAAAGGGTAATCCGGGACTGCTTATAAGCTAACCCGTGTATTTAGTTTGGTTGTATAAAGGGTTCTTACTTATTAGCTTACTCATGAGCTTATTTTGGTTGTTTAATGGGTCATCGCTTATCAGCAAACCCGTGTGATAATTATGGTTGTATAATGGGTCCATGCTTATCAGCTAACTCATTAGCTTATTTTGGTTGTATAAAGAGTCCTCGCTTATCAGCAAACCCGTGTGCTAATTTTGGTTGTATAATGGGTCCTCGCTTATCAGCAAACCCGTGTGCTTATTTTGGTTTTGTGAAGGGTCCTCGCTTATCGGCAAACCCGTTAGCGTATTTTGGTTGTATAATGGGTCGTCACTTATCAGCTAACCCATGTGCTTATTGTGGTTGTAAAATGGGTGCACCCTTATCAGCAAACCCGTGTGCTTATTTTGGTTGTATAATGGGTCCTCGCTTATCAGCAAACCCATGAGCTTATTTTTGGTTGTATAATGGGTCCTCACTTATCAGCTAAGCCATAGGCTTTGTTTTTGTTGTTTAATGGGTCCTCACTTGTCAGCTAACCTATGAACTTATTTTGGTTGTATAATGGGTCCTCGATTATCAGCAAACCCGTGTGCTTATTTTGGTTGTATAAAGGGTCCTCGCTTATCGGTAAACCCGTGTGCTTATTTTGTTTGTATAATAGGTCCTCACTTATCAGCTAACCCATGAATTTATTTTGGTTGTATATTGGGTTCTCGCTTATCAGCAAACCCGTGTGCTTAGTTTGGTTGTATTAAGGGTCATCGCTTATCGGCAAAGCCGTGTGCTTATTTTGTATGTATAATGTTCATCAATTATCAGCTAACCCATGAGCATTTTTTGGTTGTATAATGGGTCCTCGCTTATCAGCAAACCCGTGTGCTTATTTTGGTTGTATAATGGGTCCTCGATTAACGGCAAACCCGTGTGCTTATTTTGGTTGTATAATGGGTCCTCACTTATCAGCTTACCCATGAGCTTATTTTTGTTGTGTCATGGGTCCCCACTTGTCAGCTAACCCATGAACATATTTTGGTTGTATAATGTGTCCTCGCTTATCAGCAAACCCGTGTGCTTATTTTGGCTGTATAATGGGCCCTCGCTTATCAGCAAACCCGTGTGCTTATTTTGGCTGTATAAAGGGTCCTCGCTTATCGGTAAACCCGTGTGCTTATTTTGTTTGTATAATGGGTCCTCACTTATCGGTAAACCCGTGTGTTTATTTTGGTTGTATAATGGGTCCTCGCTTATTAGCAAACCCGTGTACTTATTTTAGTTGTATAAAGGGTCCTCGCTTATCAGCAAACCCGTATGCTTATTTTGGTTGTACAAAGGGTCCTCGTTTATAAGCTAACCCGTGTGCTTTTTTAGGTTGTAAAAAGGGTCCTCTTCTAGTTATAATTACATTTCGCTCCATTTTGTGCATGAGACGCTTTCATAAACATTTGTAAAAAAAACACCACATTGTGTTCATTGGTTGCAGGTATGTTAACACACGTTAATGTGTGCATCATTTAAATCAAGTTTAAAATGCTTATCAATTGAATATGATGAATAAACAAACGTTTTCTTCGCAAGTGTGTATGATTGTATACGAATCCGGAAAGGAAAGTAGAAATAACATGGCCACACAAGTATATGCATTTAATTGCATAAACATGTTAAAAATAAAAACATTGTTCCTGGTATTGTTATTAATACAATGTCATCGTTATCAGGTAAAAGCATGACTTTTTATAAAAATGTAAATCATTATGCTCGTTTAGATATAATTAACTCCTCCGAGGACTACATCTAAGTGCTGTCGCGTCCGTATACAAATGACAATGACGTAAGTGGCATCAGCAGGGTGCAGGATCAACGGGATTTTCAGGGGTTTACACACGGGAAGAATGTAAACACGCCGTTATAAACTTTATTTTCGCAAATATCTCAGTTATTGAATACATAAACAAAAATCTTAAGTGCATAAAAGACAGTGTTTCTTGCGGTTCGCGCCGATACCTTAAGATTTTAAAATAAATCATTGCATACGTCTGAAATTGGTGTCAAAATTTCACGTTGCGTTCTGCATACCCGTGTAAATGAATGCTGAATACATCGAATTGTTTGTCCAAGAACAGAGGCTTGTTAAATAAAGTAATTCTGAGGTATTTCGCATTGCCGTAAGAAGCATTAAACACTGTCTTTTATGCACTAGTTGACATTTTTAAGAAAAATCATTTAAACAAATTATTAGAAATAAGGCACCGCTTACCGTTGTGTTTACATCCATTAAAGTTTAATTGTGATCCCCACAAAGTCACGTGATCCTATACACTGATTGCGAAATGTATACAATGCCAACGTATGACAAAAATACAAAATAACCCATCTCAAAAGAACTCCGAACTCCGATAGTCGGATGTGACGTTATGAGGGGTATATCTTGCAAATACAATTGCGTAATATCAAAACTAAACGTATGCCGATATTTGTCTAAAGTTGTAAAGTGAATGCAAAAAAACATTTTCAAGTTATATTTTACTCACATTAAAGGCGGTTCCACCGAAACCTCCGCCAACACTAAAGAGACCGCTTTAGCTAATCTTGGACCACACTTTACGCACATGCATTTAGACCCGTTTTCTCCGAATGCGGCTCAAATACTGACTACAAAACCACGTGTACCTGCTCGTACACATGTCGACTATCCAGCTGCACACGTGGTGGCAGGTTTCCGGCTTGAGAATCGTGTTCACAAAAATCACTGAAAACTAGAGATAAATGAATATGTAGCCCTTGTAAATTAACGATATGTTGACCAACTCTGCGGTTGAGCCCCGCTCTTGGAAAACCAGGCAAAATACATGTGCGAATATGTTCCGCTTTTATTGTGTGTTTTTTCGTTTAAAGAAATGCGCTTCTTAGCGAAAATCCAGTTATGGCGTTTACATGCTGAAATTGAGAGCGCGTGTAGATCAGAGTTGGGCATGTAAGCATTGCGCTTACGAGTGACATTGGAATATGTTGCATGTGCTCAGCTAAAAACCATATGCTACATTACAAATTCGGATTTGCCTGAAGAATCGGGTATTTATATGTTTTAATTGTGATGCTATGTCGAAGGTTGGTAGTTAATTAGTGCGGGTTTATGAATGTATCCATAATTTTTCGCGTAAACAAGCGTGTGCGTTTAGCCATGTTAATATTATTGCACTGCATTAATTCAGTGTATTTGGGGATATTTGGGCGTCTGGAGTAGTATCTCGGGATATATTTACGCCTTTGTTCCGTGAAGTGTGGACACACTAGGACGTAGTGGAACTCGTCTCCTAGTTCTCTTTTTGATAGATGGAGGCAAAAAGGGCAGTATCTTAGGTTCTAATGAATGTTGGACCATCTTTGTACTTCAACCGGAAATTTGTGGTTTGCAGTTCGGAATTTAAGTAGGTTTGATGACAGGTTGCCTGGGAGTTAAATTATGTTCTTTTCCAGTGCTTTGTTGGTTTTGAACAATATTTGTTGGACATGTTAAGTTTGGTTTCCCATTCCTGTAAAAATTGGCCCATTAAAGTGTGTTTAATTGTTTTGTGAACATTAATTTTGTTTTGGGCCTCGAAAATGTTAGTATTTCCAGTTTCGTTAAATATCTGTTTAATATAGTCGAGCCATTTGTATGTGTTAGGGCTATTTAGCATAAGAATGTATGTATATTTTATGTGAATGCCATTTATAATATTTGACCAATGTCTGATCATATTTGTTTTTATTAGCTCATCAATTTTTTGAAAAAAAAGTGTGAACTAATGTCATCACCTGAGCGTCTGCGTCGGCTTCCGGTTAAGTTTTGTGTTTAGGTTAAGTTTTATGTTTAGGTCCACTTTTCTCATAAAGTATCAAAGCTATTTCATTCAAACTTGGCACACTTACTAACTATCATAAGGGGACTGAGCAGGAAAAGTAAAATAACTCTGGCTGGCATTTTGACAGAATTATGTGCCCTTTTATTACTTAGAAACTTAAACATTTGGTTAAGTTTTGTGTTTAGGTCCACTTTATTCCTAAAGTATTAATGCTATTGCTTTCATACTTTCAACAATTACTAACTATCATAAGGGGACTGTGCAGTCAAAGTAATGTAACTCTGGCTGGCATTTCCACAGAATTATGTGCCATTTTTATACTTAGAGAATTTAAAATTTGGTTTAGTTTTGTGTTTGGGTCCACTTTATTCCTAAAATATCATAGCTATTGCTTTCATACTTGTTAATGGCTGGGCTCATACCAACTCAGCCTTCTCCAGAAGTTTGTCGTGAGAAATACGTCGTGCTTTTGAAGCTGCCCGAAGCCAATCTCGCGTTCCTTCGTAAATGTTCGGATATCGTAGCCGGAAATTTACAAGGAATATATTGTGAAACATAAAAATCAAAAACGAGAATTTTTATATCGCGTTAAATCTATGTTACCATAACACATCTAGTGTTAAATCTATGTTACCATACTGCATTTAGTGTTCAAATTTTAGCTATTGCTATAAGGACCATTGATTTTTTGTGTCTTTACTTTAGTTTTCGAAATGTCGTACGAAATATAAATTGAATTTGAGTGTTTATGAGCTTTTAAGAGTTAAATATTTTAACTGCATCATGTTATATTTTCAAAAAGCGGACTTTTTGTAGCGAATGTTATAATTGTAAATGTATTGTTTTAATCAAGGTAAGTTATCCACAGTTACCTATACATCTCGTGCGGCTACCATCGTCGCAACCGATGTTCACTCATATAATTATACGCAGTGTTTTTTTAACACTGGTGAAAGGCTAGTAGAATGACGTAGTCATGGTTTCCGTACGGTGGCATAGAGGTGACATTCACTCATCTTTGTTTTTAAATTGCACTCCTCTTTTTTCTATCTCGTGTCCGCGACTTAGTAACTCGGAGCCACGAGTTAATAACTCGTGCCCACGAGTTAGCTATGTCGTTGCCTCGAGTTACTAAGTCGAGGCCACGAGATAGAAAAAAAAAGAATCATGCGCCCTTCCTTTATTTACTGCGCCGCTCTCTTTTCAATTGCCCTCATCTTTTTTTTGTTTTGCACTCCTCTTTTTCCTATGTCGTGGCCTCGACTTACTTACTCGAGGCCACGACATAGCTAACTCGTGGCCACGAGTTAGTAAGTCGTAGCCTCGAGTTACTAAGTCGAGGCCAGGAGATAGGAAAAAGAGGAGTGCAATTTAAAAAAGAGGAATTAATGTAACCTCTATGTCACCGTATTTCCGTGCCCAATGCTACAGTGAACATTAAAAAACGCGTTTTCTTATAAGTTACAGACAAAGTTTAAGTTAAACATACTAACCGTTATCCTTCGCATTTGGCATGTGTTCCGTTATGCGCTATGACTGATCGTTGCTTCTCTGATTCTATTCGAATACTAGTATCGAATTGTAAAGTGTAATTTCATTGGTCATTCATTGGCTCCTTCATTTTTATTTAACGATATTGTGCACACTTGGTATAAAATGCAGTGACAACGGAATATATAACGAGGGCTCAGACGATTTAACCTTGACAACACAACTATATAATTATGAACCTCGGTCTGAACAAACTGGATTTATTAAGAGGCGTAAAGTGTCGTCCCAGATTAGTTTGTGATGTCCAGATAGGCTAATCAGGGACGAAACTTTCCGTTTGTATTGTACTTTTTGTTAAAGTCTCTTCTTTTCGACAATCAAGTTGTTTCGGAAATTGTCGTCCCTGATTAGCCTGTGCTGACTATATGGGCTAATCTGGGATGTAACTGTACGCTTTAATTAATCATTAATTACGCATTAATGCATGTTTCTCCATTTCGATTAGCGAGGCTTATATACATAACATAGATTGTCAGAGGCAATGAACACTGAATATCTGTATACGCTTCTATTACTGCAAATAGTTTCCGTAAAGTTTCGAAAACGCTTTATTGACAGTATTACAGTCCAAAAAATCGTGAAGCGGGTACTATATTCACAATATTTAAAATTCCTCGTTATATAAAATTAACATGAACTGAATATAATCGACCATCATCAGACATTGACATAAGTATATCCCCATGTATACGCGCTTCATGCGTTGAGTGTTGTCAGTTGTGATTTTCTTTCTCTTTACAAGCAATATCGCGGATATACGTGTGATGAAATGGCGACAACAAATATCTGACAAAAACTTAGTAAACTGTCTTAGGGATCATTTGAGTGCAGGTATTATAACATGAAACTAACATGTTTCGGAACATATTTATGCGCTCGACCGATTTAATACTGAGTTAAAATTGCCATAATAATTGCCACATTCCTCACGTGCAGCGAAACACTACATCATTTTATTTTATTTGCCGACACTTTCACTGAATGGAAGTATTTGCCACCGTTGGAGCGATGCATTAACGACGTGTTTGAAAAAAATGTTAACATCTGTTACAGATCGTTAAATCAACCGACCTCAATAATAATAAAAGTCTTCCATGGTGATTAAATACATTTTATGCATTCATATAAGGTATGAGGCAGCACATTATCAAGAGTGTTAAATTTCGTTGACAAGCTCGTTATCCGTAGAACTATTTTCATATGGCGCGAGGAAATGTAGAAACACCAGAAAAACTGTACGAACTGCATGAAATTGTACAAAGAAAACGTTTTATCATCATCATTTTTATCACCACAATTATTACCTTAAGCAATGTAATTATCATAAGCATAATCAACAGAAGTATTAGCATACAAAATATACTGGAAAGAAAACGTTTACATATTGTGAAGTACATGTTTTTGAAGATATGGATCAGTTTTGGACAGAAACAAAGATTTTTGATGAATATCTTTTTAAAAATTGTTTTATTTATCATTATCATTGTTTCAACTCTGTACACATTAGTATGACAGTTCGGAAATTAGCCTGTCTGATGATAATAATCGGATAGATATCAAGTAAACGAGTATGTGTATTTCGGAGTTTATGAGGTCCTTTCTGAAGCTGCTTTATGTGTAGACCCATAATTTCTCCTAGCATTCCAAACATATTAATTTAATATCGAAAGTCGGGAAAACGTGATGAATAAATCTGCAATTTCCAGCTATTTATTGGTAACTTAAAGTTTTAAAGATTGGTGTGGTTATGTGTTGGAGGGGGGGATGCCGGAGTACCCATAAAAACACTTGGTGACCACCATTAAACTCGCATGCCTCCAGGAACGAGATTTAGACTTGGGTCGCCTTAGTTGGAAGCGCAAGTGTCCGGTCAGCAACATAATTGCTACGCGTGTTCCAACATATCCATTCAACAAAATCATGTATACAGTCTATATTAATAAAGAGTCTCTTTTCAATTTCTGTATTTCGATCAAATATAATGAAAGAAAATATGGTGTACTAACATGTCCAAAAGTCTAAACCGTATGATACGATCGTATCAGACGGTTTATCAAGAACCGTACCATACTTTTTTGCGACCGTAAACCGTCTGATACGATCGTATCAAACGGTTTTGATGTTTTGCCGATTGTACGTTTAACTGTTTGATGCGAAACCGTATGATACGATATGCCATTTTTTACTGATTTCTCATAATTTAAACATGACCCGGGGGTAATATTTCAAGCAGGGGTCCGGTAATATTTGCGTTTTGATGTCTTTTTGCTCACACGATGTTTGAGGTTATACGACATCGCTAAGGCACACATTTAATCCTTTGCGCCGCTATTAGTTCTTAACTCATAATCTAAAAAATAGACTCGCCCTGGGAAAATGGACCATAATGTATGTTCATAAAGTGTCGTCCCTGATTATCCTGTGCACTCCAAAAAGGCTAAAAGGGACGAATTTTTCTACCTTTACTGGACTTTCGCTAAGAATTGACTTCCTTTAAACGAAAAATAACTTAAACGTGTCGTGCCTGATTAGCCTATGTTGACCGCACAGGCTAATCTGGGAAGACACTGCACGCGCATGAATTTAACCATGTTTTCTCAGAGGGAGAATCAAATGGATATGGATTAAGCTCTTGATACAAAAATATCTGTTAACCCTAACCCTAATCCTTACCCTAACCTCTTGTACATTGTAGACGTTGTTTCTTAACATTTATTAGCGTTTATTTTAAAGAGCATGAAAAAGTAATAACGGTTATATTGGCCACTATCGTAAAAATATATAATGGGAATGCACATTTATGGATCTTCTATTGAAATGTTTATATATATATTTTTATTCAAGTTATGGTGAAAGCATTACCACGAAAAAACAATAATTATTATAAAATAAGATAATAAATTCGATATTAAAAGCAACTTCATAAGTTGCTTTGGATACCAAATAGGATATACAAATTAAATCTTTTTGCTGAAATAATTCACATTAAGAGGACAATACGTTGTGAAGAGAGCCTATAATAGCATTGTTATTGTAAGCAGTTTTATGAGCGCTCGTAACAAAAGATGACTAGCGGTAAATTTAGGACACTGTAGAGCATTTAGGTTAAACTCCAGTATTTATATTAGCCTCGCTCTGGGAAAACGGGGCTAAATGCATGCGGGTAAAATGTTACAGTCCGCTTTCATTGATATTTTTATTTAAAACAAAGTCTAATGTAAATGAAAATCCAGTTTAGCAGGATAGTATTGTCTATGATAAACCTCTTCGAACTGCACAGGCTAATTTGGACAACATGTTAACGCACAGGCATTTAGCCCTGTTGTCCCATATCGAGGTTCATGTTTAACAAAACCGTCTCAATGACAACGAACTATTGGGCTACGAAAGGGTATTTCATTTACATAAACTGCCTCTGATCAACCTCTGTTCATCAGAAATTAGTGTAACGTTTCAGCAAGCTATATTATTTACCCATATTTGCGTTTAAAACATTCGTTTCAATAGCAACGCGGTGTTGGTTTACGGTAAATTGTAAACGGTTGCCCTTGAAACAGCGTATGTTTTTGTCAATAGCAACACAGATGTCACGGATTGAAATTTAATGAAGGGGTGGACATTTGGTGGCTTGTATCGACTATCACGTGTTGTTGTAACGAGACACTTTATCAAAAGCCACAGCTGGTTTTTATGGGTATTTTGTGAGGTAGGTATTATTTACATATATTTATAACAATGATGACTCAACTATGTCTTTTCCTGTTGATGTGTTTTATGGTTGGTCATGCTTTCAGAAGATATTTAGTACACTCACTATTCGTATAGATTCGTTTTTAATCTTAAAAGTATCACGCAATTTGAGAACATTATAGACGATGATTACTGCAGAAGCATTATATAAACAATGTCTTATTCGTCAGCCTTAAATGAGAAACAATTTTGGTAAAACAGATTTAAATTTAAAATGTATCTCATATATATTTGCAGGTCTCTTGAAAAACGGACTAAATTCATGTGCGTCAAGTGTAATCCCAAATTAGTCTGTGACGTTTTTCGTTTACAGGACGTCTCTGCTAAACGAACATGCCGTGTGTAGAAAATTATGTGTCATCCCTGATAATCCAGTTTGGTGTGTGTGTGTGGAGGGGGGGGGGGGGTCTGTGACAGTTGAGTTACTTCCAACAGTTGAGCCTCATTCTGGGAAATCGGGGCTTAATGCATGTGTGTGCAAAGTTTTGTCCCGAATTAGCCTGTACACGTCCCTAAAGGCTTGTCAGGGACGAAACTTTCCGTCTTTAGCTGATTTTTTGGGTAAGGCGAGACTACCTTCAACCCGAAGATTACATTAAAGCAGACCGTGTTGACCCTGATAAGCTTTTGCATACTGCACATACTTATCTATGACGACGCTCTACGCACCCTCACTGATTCCACTTTCCCATAGCGAACCTCATAAACATATACACAATTATACTTACCTGTAACTTGCAACACACTTACTGTATACGTCATCAATAACAATGACATAATGTATGACAATCTGCCAAAACAGTAGCGTTAAGGGGACACATACATAAATTAAATAAATGTTTTCAAGCAATACATATGAGCTGAGCTCTGCGAAAAGGGGGTTTAATACATGTGCCGTAAGTATAGTCCCAGATTAACTTGTGCAGTCTGCACAGGCTAATCAAAGACGACACTTTCGCCATAAACTAGATTTTCACAAAGGAGAGACTCTCTATAAACGGGAAATTTCATAAAAGTGGAAAGTTTCGTCCCTGATTAGCCAGTGATGACTGCACAAGCTAATCTGGAACGACACTTGACGCACATGCATTTAACCCCCTTTTCACAGAACACGACAAAGTGACCCGACTGTTCACAACACGAACGAGTTTTGAAACAAGATAAACCGTACAGCGGACGAAAGGTCATTCCTGATGTCAAAAGTCGATTTCGTTATCGGTTAAAAATAATATAGCCTGTTTATTCGAAGTTAAACGAGTACGTGTGTATAAGTCCTGATTTGCTCTTTGTACTGTAAGCATTATCATTACCGGCAACCTTTGTGGCAGTTATGGTAAATGGCCTTGCATAATATTAAGTAAATCTATCCTTACGATTTACGATGGGCGCATTTTAAACCGTCAAAACAGCGGAATACTGCAATATAAATGAGGTGTACTTGTACATAGCGGTAACTTACAATAGGAACATGGTGCGATATAGTTACATAATATGTGAAATGTGCGAATAAGACAATTATGTGAATTATACGTTATTTAAGTACAGGATTATTGAGAAATTGAGGCAACACTAAAAAAGTGAAAATATACGTTTGTGTGTGCTTTAAAAAAGAACCTTATGGTGTTAGCGGAGTTACTGCATAAGTTATTATAAACTCCAATGCATCGGTTCAATTCGATTAAGACTAGTCTGCTAATATGATGTAAAGGAAGTTTATAACAGGTATATTAAAAAGATATATATACGAATAAGAACTGTTTGTTTTATTTCACATTTATGTACAAACTTGGATGGTATTTAATATTATTCGGATTGGGTTGTATGTCCTATTATATTCGGTAAATTGTAATGTTTTTAAAAGGGCCATGTCATACAAATATTTCTAGAGGGGCAACTTCTTTTCAAAATCTGAATTCGACAAACAAGGCATTTAATGAGGCACATATCTCGCTATAAGCAAGACGGAAATTGAATATATGGAATGTATTTGTTTGTTCATATTAATGTTTACTTGTTGAACTATATGTGAGCTTTTTGATTTATTTATAAGTAGGACAATTGTAAAACCAAGCATCAAAGCGCAGTTTGGAAAAGCGATGTCTACTGTCAATTCTTCGAACGGCTACTCAGTCATCAATTTAATACCAATTTGTCTTTGTTATAACTTTTTGCTTATCTGCTTCTATCAAATTTCTCATGTCATATTATATTTGTGAAAGGGATTTGCAAATGGCATAAATGGTCGACTGGATAATGTTGGAGCAACCCGAGATGTCTGCTGTGCCTATCGAGGAAAAAATAGGTAAAACCGTTAGAATTAAGCTAATTGACAAATGTATTGTGTGTACAAAATGTAGAAAGAATGAGCTAAACCCAGGGGTTATTCAGTTGCAATAATTCAACTCTCAGCTTTATAATCCAAACGGTTGCTGTGAGTTGCAATGCGCCATCTATTGTTCAAATGTGCAAAATTGTATCACCACTGCAATGGTTGATACTGCAAAAACTTTATCAAAGTGTACCTGTCTAAAGCACAAATTCATGCAAATGTTACCATTACAACATAAAATAATTGCTTTGTATGTACTTTGTTTTTCTTTCGTACGCTCTATCCACCATATTGGGAACTGTTGTAACGTTGCCTACAAAGTGTCGCTATCGTTTAGGTCGCAGTACACCAATCTTTTGCACATCGTGATATTTGATGAAGCCTTTGTCGATTACGATGTCGAACATTCGTCGAATATTTACACTGTTCGAAATTCCAAGATGAAAATGTCAGCAAGAATAATGTGTTGAAATATCGTCGTGTTTTTTAGGTTGCATGCATAAGTTAACGTCCGTAGGCTGCCATTCTGGTAAATTTTATGTGTTTTTGAAGTTTATTCATCGTTTTCCTTCCTTGGTAACCAACAACGTCTGTTTAGTGATGCGCACGAAATCTATGCGCACAACTGCGATTGTGTTTATGAAGGGTTGTAAATGTAATCCCGGAGCCGACATAGAAAAAAATATTATAGGCTCTGGGAGTACGTTTATAGGGACTAAGGGGTTAACTTAAATTAATAATAATGGTGGCATGAGTCAGCTTGTTAAAATAAGAATAATTTTTGCCGGTTTTCTAAGATCCGTAAAAGTAGTGATTTCAGAAGCCAGGGTCATGGATAGCAAACAAATGTATGTTAAGATTTGTAACGTTTTAAAATGATGCTGGCTTGTGTTGTTTTAATCTAAGAACTTATGTAGAAAAAATATGCATGAGTAAATGGCATGGGGAAATAGAAGGGTTAAGTGATGATATGGGTTCCAGTGAACTAGTAATATGAAAATAAACAAAGCAAACCAATACCTTAATTGTTACAAACACAAGTTATGTTTGGTTAATTGGCGTTATTGTCGTAATCTTCTTGCCGCAAACATGTTATTTGTTATCTGTTGAGAGTGGGGCCTATAATCGATAAATGACACGGTTAATCAACTCGCGATACAAATGAGAACAGAACAACAAATAGCTTTTTGCATCCAGGCACGCATGACACACACTATATTGGGCTTTGGTCTGATAACTTGAAGTTTTGTTTACCAATAATCGAGAATGAATTCTCGCCATTGTAAAGTGTTTCGTAATATCAATTGTATCAAGATTATTTGTATTTGTTAAAATCTGATCCAGTTTACGTCGTCTATCCTCTATCAGAATTTATAAATTTTAACAGTAATTTTCGTCATCAATGGTGCCACCACAACCGTGTGGCACACGTTTTAGCAAGATATTTATTTATCATATAATAATAATAATTAATATTTTCACTATTTCCAAATTCATTTTTGACGTTTCAAAAGTTAAGAGGTTCGGAAGATGTGCCGTCCATGATACGTTTTAAGGCTGTAAAGGAATCCTTAACTGTTATGTAAAATTATGTAATATTAAAGTAAAAACGTTGCCGCTATGGAAATGACGGTACAAATCGGAAAATGAGTCCGTCGCAGAAATTTGCCAGAAAAATTGCTAGAATATACAGAGGAAAGCGAATGGCAACAGTCACAGAAGCCCATGCGCGGATAGCTTTAGAAAGTGTATGTAAAATATATTGTAGATCTTTAAGAAAGCAGCTTGAAAATATGGTAAATTATAAGGATTTCTGTACACAGCGTTACAGTGGAGAAGTGTAGATACATTCCAATTATCTCGCACACGTCGGTCTGATGGGCACCGATATGCAGCAGTTTAAGATTTGATACGTCATTGGCTTTAAAGCAGACACAATTTGGGTAAGATTTTGAAAGTGCTTGCAAAACGTTCATGTAAACAATTGTACAGAACGAAAAAATAAAGCGTCATTGTCAATATTTAACGAGCATGCCATTGGCAGCCATTGTGCTATAAATAACGTTGGGAGAAAGAAACTCTCTGTGGGATCCCAGACTTGCAAACAGCGTGCAACCGATGGAAATTTGAAACTCACGGCCGTCAATCACGGGCACCACCTCTTGTTTGAGATGCATTACTAAATGAACCACTGTTTCTTCCGAGGTGGCGCTCAGGCACGCATGTTTTGAAATGTAACGGGTAATTGTAGAGGGTGATTAGGTTTTATTTATTTTTCAAAACATTTCGCATTATTTTTTAAAAATCGGCCATTGTAGTGCAATCAAGCGAAGATACATTCATCCAAAAAAGTAAAGAAACATACAATCACAAACCATTCAGAATCGTGAGGACTTTTATAAGTTGTGGCATGGTAGAATTCGTAAAATCCAATCGAAGTGTTTTACCTTCGTGACGAGCACATTCCCAGCCAATTAACTTGCTCATTACATACAACGATTGCTCTGAACATGTACAGGTTAAGGCATGCCCAAAAACATCGGCATCGAGCCGATCTAATAGATATATTTGCATTTTTGTAAAAGAGATGGAGCCAATGCCAAGGAGGTTGCGCTAAAATAGGAGGTGGCGCCCGAATCAACTAGCCCTGAAAATGGACGGCGCTGAAGCGTCGAGCCTATAGCCGGCCGTCGCCGCAATACGAGCCCCCATGGAGCTATGCGGCGACGAGTAGGGGACCGTGGCAGTGGCTTTGAAGACTGGGCCGTGAGGCTGGATGGAACCGCCGCGAGTGCAGATCTTGGTGGTAGTAGCATATATTCAAACGAGCAATTTGAAGACTGAAGTGGGGAAGGGTTCCATGTTAACAGCAGTTGAACATGGGTCAGTCGCCCTAAGCGATGGGGGAACTCCGTTCTGAAAGGCGGGATTGGACGCTGTCTAACAATCTTGACAATGAAAGACGCCCTGCTCCCAGCGAAAGGGAATCGGGTCAAAATTAGGTTTTATTGAGAATTACATTTTTGGTATATATCGTACACTATGTTTTATTCATACTGATGACATCTTAATTGAGTTGATAACTTATTTATTATCAAACCTACATCTAATTTATTATATAATATGTTTATGTTCTGTAAAGATTTGGGCCTTCGTATGTACGTTTAAAAAAAGTAATTATAACAAAAACCATTATATATAACATGTACGCCATGTGATGATGTAATTGCGATACGACTGGTTATTGATACATCCTAAATTGGTGCCACCTCCTATCGTTAGCGCCAATTCCCTACCATTGGCTCCATCTCTTTTGGAAAAATGCATCTTTATATATTACGTTGGCAAGAATCCAATGTGTTTGTGCTTGCAGCCTGTCATATATATATGCAATCGTTTGATGTCGTAAGCGATTTAATTGGGTTGCCATTTTTTCGTCACACAGAAACAGAAACTCTACCATGCCACAACTCATATAGGTTCTTACGTTTTAAAATGGGTTGAGAATGTATGTTTCTGTACATTTTTGGACGCATTAATCGTAACTAAATCGCACTACATTGCCCGATTAAAAAAGTATGCGATATATCCTTTAAAAAAATATAAACTCGAATCACCCGGTAAAAGATATCCATGAAATTTCAAAATATCCGGGCCTGAGCGCCATCTCGGAACTTGCATTGGCTCAATCTATTAAAGTATCTCAAAAACGAGGTGGCGCCCTTGATTAACGGCCGTGAAACTAGACAATGTGAAACACCGCAAAGCTGGAGTGACCAATCAGATATCAACAAACAAAAGTAAGACTGTGATAAGGCCAACAAAGAGATCAACGCGTGTTTATTAAATGTTCAAGGACTTCTTGGTAAAAAATATAACAACATTGACAGTACAGAAATGAAATTATTATTCAGTTAATATGACATTTTATTGCTGACCGAAACAAATTCAAATGTTACTTTTAATTATAATGTTGAGACTTTTACATTCTATACTTTACACAAAAAAAATAAATTAAAAAGTTCTCAAAGAAAGAGTGGTGGAATTATTATGTATGTTCATAACAAACTGATAAAATATGTATCATTTATTAAAAGTACAAGTGTTTGTATAATGTGGCTTAAACTAGATGGTAAATTGTTTAATATAAGCAATAATTTATTATTGTATTTAGTTTACAATGCACCACAAGGTAGTGGAAGTCAGTACCTTTAAAAACATAATGCTTCTGAATTGATTACAAATGACATTCTTCATTTAAAAATATGTATGAATATGACACTTGTGAATTCCTTATATGTGGATTTTTTAATGCCAGAGTTGGAGTCAGACCACTTTTTACTTATAAGTATATGACACTGGTAATGTATGTGTAGAAAATGTGTTACAGACTATGTACAAGATGTAAACTGTAAAGAGTATGGGAAGGTATAATTGGATTTTGGTTTAATGTCAGGTTTAAGAATAGTAAAATGTTAGCCAAGATTCAGATAGAAATATAGGAAAACACGCTTTTGTTAGTTCACAAAGTGGAAGCACTATTGGTCTTGTTCTCTGTAAAAGTAATATGTTTCCATTGATTCATAAGTTCGAAGTTTTAGATTTTATTAGATCACTGTGTAGTAAAATTGTGTGTTGAATGCAAAACTGAGATAGAGCCGTATCCTTATAGTAATAGCCCTTTGAAAATTGATGCCAACAATACCATACATATATGAATGGGGTAATTAAAAGAAAATGGATTATATAAATGCAATTAATCGTGCAAATGTAATATGTACCTTTAAAACTATTTGTGGCTGTATTGATCAAACCCAAAACAGTTATTTAACACAATTGTGTGATGTAATTGAATATATAAGTTCACCATTAAAAAAAGCAAGTTGAAAATACATATTTTGTTGATAAATCACTTTTTAATGTTGCACATGTTGATACTGAATGCAAATATTTAAACAATATTTTATATATGAACCTTCATTTGTAGAGACACTTTCCCCCAGAGGAAAATATATAAAGCATGGTAGAATTTCGGAGTCTTTATAAAAGTACAATTAAAAAAAGAAATAAGCTTATAATAAAAATCAAACACTGAAATGAGAAAATGCAGGACTTTCACTGGAACATATTCAAGAATTATACATACAAAGACGATAAGTTAGATATAAGTAGTATGGAGTTATTCAACTATTTTGAATTAATTAATGACCCTAACTCTAGATTGTATCAAGCTGGTGAAGACGTTTTTGTTTATCAGGACCGATACTTTAATAGAGAATTAAATATAATGTTTAGTGAGTTAAATGTAGCATTAACTGATCAAGGGATTATTAGTGCTTGTAAGCAAATACATAATGACAATCAATGACCCTAATTATCCGCTTAATGAGTTTATTAAAGTTGGAATAAGTAGTTAACGTTTCTTTAAAGTTGTTTGTGCTTTGTTACTATTTTTTTGAATTTAAACCTTTTTATGAAGGGTGGAGTGAGGGTTGTATTCTTCCGTTACATAAAAAAGATGATAAACAGGATGTGAATAATTACATAGGGATAACATTATTAAGTACTTTTGGGAAATTATTCACTAAGGTCATGAACAATAGGCTTACCAATTGGGCTGAACAATATCATGTCTACAGGCAGGATTCAGGCAAAATATGGAAACTGTTGATTACTGTTTTGTAGTTCACGGTGTCCTTAATTATTTATTAAGTGAACAAACAAGATTGTATGCCATATTTGTTGATTGCACCAAAGCGGTTAACGTTATATGTTAAATGGTTTTAAAGGAATATATATTGGTATGCTAAAACTTTTTTTGTTGTTATATGTACATGACATTGTAATTATGGCAGAAACTGAGGAATAACTGAGGAATAACTTATTAACGGTTTGCCTTTGTTAGAGGAACATTGTGATAGGTGGAAATTATGTTTAACACAAATAAAACAAAGGTTTTGGTTTTCAAAAAAGGGGCAACATTAGGAGGGATATACAAATTTTGTACAAAGACCAAGAATTAGAACTTGTTAAATAATTTACATACCTAATAACTGTATTCACAAAAGGAGGATTTTTTGCACATACTTTTGAAACACTTGCAGGCCAAGCCTCAAATGCTGTTTTAAATCTTAACTTATTTATAATATATTTTTCAACAATTTTAATACATACCAAAATAGAGTTGTTTGATTAGCTTGTTTAACCTATTTTGAATTACTGGTCAAATGTCTGGGGCTAAACTGTTTAGTTTTAGTTTAAACGTATGTATTGCATAAAATATGCATGGGATTGGATAACAAGTTTTTACAACATTATCTGCATCCTCTTCCAGATAGTAATATCTCATAAATTGCAAAATAGATTATTTGTAATTCAACAACACAATCAGTAAGAATAACATATCCAAAGATTTATAAACATGGAAATAGGTAAAGTTATTAAAGTTATTAAATATAGGTATCTACTATTGTAATGTATGTATGTTATTGACGATTGCATATAAAATTTACAACTTTTTGAGCCTGCTATGAATGCCTGTACCGTTCTGAACACCACTTCATTTAAATCCAAAGACATATTGGGTTTGCCGCATAGCAAAACAATAAGATTAAAGTATGGTTGAATTTGCTTATAGTTGATCCTCTTATCTGTGTATGTTTTAAACATTCAAAAACGTAATGCCACGCTTTCCACAAGGAGCTCCGCAAGAACAAGCTGAATCAACGATTAGATTTGATCTATAAAGATCTTAGTTTAAACTACAACACATATTTCTTAGTCTAGTGTGAGCAATGCCTACTTTTCTACTGTCTATATTATAATATTATAGGAACACATATATCTGTAGGGTTATCGCTGATTTGAAAGAAGATATTGTAGATTTTTCTCTTGTGTCTATATTAGGGCTAAACTCAGTCAATTGCAATTGAAAAAGTTCACTTAAATGTTAAACAAAAAATACTAGGCGTGACAATTCAAACACAGAATAACTTGTATAAGTGGAACATGAAAAAACACCCTTGATAACTAAAAGAGACATTAATGTAATACGGTATTGGTTGAAACGTATTCAGTTAGATGATCATAAGTACATAAAGTGAATTTATAACCACATGTGTGAGAATTTAATACATAAACCAAATAAACATGATTGGGCAAAATCTGTTCGTAATCTATTACAAACTTTAGGATTTCAATATGCATGGATAAACCAAGGTGTAGGTGATGAAAAGTGTTTTTTATCCTTGGTAAAGTCTAGATTAAATGATACATTTATACAAAATTGGATGTCAGAACTTAATAATTCTTCAAGACCAATAAGTAACAGGCAGTTTTGTAAATTTGAATTGCAACCTTACTTAAAAAATGTTAGTATAAATAAGTTTAGTTCACATCGTTGTAGATTTAAGGTTTCATCCCATATTTTAGAAATAGAAACATGGAGATGGCATAAACCTGAAGCTATACCTTTTTCAAGATAGAAAATGTCAAGAATGCAATGTTCTTAAGGATGGATATCATTTTTAAGTAGAATATTCCTTATAAGATGATATTAGAAAATTGTATATAAATAAATATCACCGGAAAAGATCAAACATAATACAATTTATTGAATCAATGCAATCGGATAATACAAGTACCAACAGGAACTTAGCTATGCATGTGCATTAAGCACTAAGTCAAATAAACCTGTATAAATATTATTATGATTAAGTGTATATGATTGATTCCTCAAACTTTACTACCTGCTCTCTTTTAGATTCGCCTTTGTTGTTTTTTACTTTATCGTTAAAGCATTTTTTGTTAAATCAATTCCAAATACTGAAATCCAAAAAATCATTTCTTAGACCTTTTCATGTATTTTTACTTTATTTAACAACTTATGAAATTCAATACTGATCACTCGTTATACCTGTATATGCGTTACTATGTTTTGATCATGTATACTCATGGGCTGATGTATATTGTACATATTGAATAAACCAAAACCAATAAACAATCAATTATCATGGGGACGATAATTAAAGCGTTAATGTGACAAGGATAAGGGAATTATTTCATGTTTTGTTGATGCGATTTAAAAAAAAGGGCCTTAATTTGGGTGATACATACATGTATAAACATAATTATGTTTAATATATACATGTACTCTAGGAATAAAAATCGTGTAAAGTAATAAACTATTGTTTTATCACTAATGAACAACCAATCACGCAAGTGGTGAAAAGATGTGTGTATGAAATTGATGACGGCCTACTTATAAAACTGTTTTAATTGCATGCATTAAAACTGTGTTATTTGGATTTTAATAAACTTCAATTACTTATCCTTGTATGGTTCCAAAGGATTAAGCCTGTACAATGTAACAATCAAAAATCAGTCTTCCAAAGCCACGACTAATATTGTTTGAACTTTTTATTTGCTAATTTAAAAAAGCGAAACAGCTACTGAAATAAAGGTATTTATCGGGAGAAATTGCATTTAATAATTTTCGCATTGTGTTGTAACGTTTTATTTTGTATTGCTTTTATGATTTTTGCAGACAATAGGTCCTAAACAACGAAAAGTTATTAAAGTTGCAGCCCATCCGATTCTTTCGGGGAAGAAATTTGCCTGACAAATTGCTAGAAAATACAGAGGAAAGCGAATGCCAGCAGTCAAAGAAGCCCACGTGCGGAGAGCTTTAGGAAGCGTATGTAACAATACTATGTTTTTTAAGAAAAGCAGCTAGAGAATATGGTTTATAATACGGATTTGTATACACTGCGTTTCAGGGGAAATGTGTAGACACATGACTATTATCTCGCACACGCCGTCTAGTGGACAACAATATACAACAGTTAAATATTCGATAGGTCCTTGGTTTTCAATCAGACATTATTTGCTTAAGATTTCACAACTGCTTGTAAGACATTTATGCGGAAAAATCAAGCGCTATTTTCAATTAACATTCATTGTGGCGCAAAATAGCGCAGCTGTGACAAGGATCAGGGAATTAAAATAAGCGCCTGAGATGCAGCTGCACATTAACCTTTAAATGATAAAAAAAAGCATTACATGTAGATTTCATATTAGCACAATATCAGGAACGATACGATTATGACGAAACATTTGACTTTCAGAAATATATGTCCGAAGTAATGAATAGTTGAACCGACTTCAATAAGTTAAAGTACATTTTTTGAATTAATAGAACCTTTTATCCCATTTGTTTATTAATCCTCTTATATACGTTTTCGGGTTATTATTCCGCTTCTTATATGATAAAACAGTAAATTTAGATTTTGAAAGCATTGATGTCTCAAATACCCAAACGTTCCTACTATCGCAAGACACTGAAAAAAATCACCATTGTGGTTAAAGAAACTATCTATATGTCGGGATAATAATACCAAATAACGGTAAATGGCCATTAGCTTAGAACGTATTTGCTGAATTGTGTACTAAGACTTTATGCATAATTATCCATTAAATTACAAAATCATGTGTATGTTCCTTAATATTGATAAAGCAAGACGTATTTAATTTGACCTAATGATAGTAAACGACATTAAACAAGGAGGATAAAGAAAGATTGCAAGGCTACCAACGATGGCACAAATGAATATGCCATAACCATGCTGCAGTTGAAAACTAGAGATGTTGCATAAATTTCCGAAACATATCGTTTCTGCATGCAACTATCATTAACTGCTTACAACTATGAAGAGCATGTAGTAGATAACTTGTAAACGAACAACAATGAATTTATTTTCCTATTATTATTTTTTGAATTTGAATAACAATTTTATTATCTCAATATGTGTTTATTTATTTTCATTGTATTCGCTTTTAATATTAATAATGGGTTGTGGTAATTGGTGCTCTTTTCAACCAAATTTAAAATGTTAAATAGTTTATTTTTGTCGGCGCCGCTTACGTTCTCGCAATGTTTTTTCTTGTTGATAGGATAGTGTATGTAACCTAATTATGATCATGAACTGTCGATTATACATTTGGCCCAAAGAATTAGAGTTTGAATAAAGGTTAAAAAGGCACAGTTCATTTTGTTTTTAAAGTTCTGGTTATGAACATCGATAAATATCATACGAATCTAGAAAAATCTATAAACAAAAACAACAACAAACATAGTTATCGGACGAAAATATTTGAAGCATTTCGTATATACAAGGCTTGTTCGCGAAATCTTACGCATTCACAAAAACATGCAATAACATATTTAGCACTAACTTTGTTGCACAAGTTTGATGCAGTTTATTCATAATAGTACAACGAAACAAGAACACTGCTTGCTGATTCGATGTTCCTTCATAAAGTTGGATGGTATAAAAGCATAAGTGTCAGGAATCAATTTTATTTTAAGACGATTGCTTGAAAACCTCCAAAACACTAAACAATCAATATACAAATAACAATTAATTCAATTGTAAAGGACATGTTAATAAGATATATTAAATTATATGTTTTATCAATATTATTGTGAATATGTATTTGGTTTGTCAGATACTGCTAATAACTTATAATTTAAACGGTCCGAAGTATGCAAGTTATAAATAATTCTATATATGCTACATACTTCTTTATTAAAACCTGCCCCAAACGGCATTTGCGACATCGTTGATGACGTAAATTTTTTACACTATATTATTCATTCTGATGAGTGAACACGGCGTTAACTGATGAAGATTTCAACAACAACAAAATGATTCTCCATTTCCGGTCGAATAGCGACCTGCTTACAGAACCGACGACCGTTTCCCGTATAGATGTACATTTTGTTAGTGCTGTTACCGTTAACTTGCTGAGGTAGTTGCGAACAAAATGGTCAAACGATTTGCAATTGAAGCAACTTCTTGTTTGAGGCCTAATTTACTTGGTATTCTGCTATTTTGTCTTGTGAACCAAAGACACGGTTATAGGCTTCTCTAGCAACCCATGAGACTGCTTTTATTATGTGTGGACCCGGTGTGTGTCCCAGTATTCCTACTTAATTTATTTACTAGACTCAAACTAGGCAGGAAAGTAATTAATTATAGCTACAATTTTTACTGCAAGATTTTCAATTTGCGCATGGCCTTGAGTGCGGGGGGAAACCGGAGTACCCGGAGAACACACCACCTGTCCGGTATGGAGACCACCATCGAAACTTGCATGCTCCCGGGAGCGGGGATAGAACAAGGGAAGCATGTGAATTTAGTTGGTGGTCCCCATACCGGACAGATGGGGTTTCCTCTGGGTACTCCGAATTCCCACATTCCTCATATAGCATTTGTAAAGAGCCCAGATGATCTAGACTAAACAATGGCACTTGAATTCCAGAGCACCTAACCAATCGCCGACAACGCCGTATCGCCGGTGACTCGGCATAACAAACCTCGGCCGTTCATCTGCCCTGGCCATTTAGACCAAATAAAACATGTTTATAGTCATTTATTATACACAAAATGTGTTAAGACACAGTACAACTTAATCGAATACTGATATATGTTTTAAAATACATATGGAAAAATTAGATGGATTGAAATGTTATCACTGACTCTAGCAAGTCGCTGTCATAAAGTCAATGACGTCCAGGCTAATTTAAGGTGTTTACGGTTTTATTAATTCATCTCGGATACTTTCATTGCAAATCAATATACTTAAAAAAGCAAAGTAAAATAAATACTATTTAAATAATTAACCAGTTAAACTATGATTGTTATTGGTAACTAAATTAAAAACTTCAAAATGTTACAAAAAATACTTTCAAAATGTAATAGTATTTAGTTAAAAATACTTTCAAAAGTGTTTGTGCATGTAGTATTTTAAAAACGAAATAATATATGGACACTCACATTTCTTACACACGCGGTCATATCATGTTCGTGATCTTAATGTTCTATAAATGATTCCTTTTTTTCAAATATATGTTTGATTTTGTATTTAATTAACCTGCGTAAAAGCATATGAATGAGAAATAACCAGATTTAAAATGTCCATTAATTTATATTTGGTGTCGCCGCTTATGTTCATGTCGTATCGCTTGCATCAATGCCTTTAATTATTGTGTTTCTTTGTTCATTCCGTTTTAATTTTATAACGCATAAAAAATAGTATGAAAACACGACGTGTTTTACTCTTTTATATCGACGTGGACAAACACGAGTTTACAGCGTAAAACCACTTCAACCCTTATACCATAATTATTGTATGTAAATTAATTATGCTAATCTAATATCAATAACACATTTAGCCAAATAAATTAAAGTTTGAATAAAGGACGAAAAGGAATAGTTAGTTTTATGTTATCTTTATTTTTATGAGTATCGAACAATATTATACAAATCAAGAAAGATCTATACATATGAACACCACCAATAATCATAGTTATCGGACGGAAACCTGTTGAGTATTGGGTTTATACCGGGCTTGTTTAAGAAAGCTTATGCGCACTCACGCATAACACATATGAGCCGTGTTCTGTGAAAATGGGTTTACATGCATGTGCGTATTACGACTTTCCTATACTTTCGTGAATTATACAATCGCCGTGGAAAACATGTCTTCTGGTACCCCAATTACAACGTACTATGTACTATTGTAGAGACAGACGCAGGTGTTACGCTCGTTGAAGCGTCGGTTGTTGCACGCGTAGCTGGAACGTTACTCGTATGAATATTCAAAGCGTCACTTTATGTTTACCTAGTTAACTTGCAACTTGCTAACCTTCTGGACATTCGATTTACCGGTCACATTTTTATTTTTAAAATTACCATTAAACTTTGTTTAAATAAATTAAATGCAGTTTTCAAGGAGTACCGGTAAATTATACAATTTCATTTCACAACTTCCTGCCAATCAACACTATTGACTACCTAAACAACATGCCACGCCGATATCGGGAATGAATAATATGCAAAGATACAAAGTAAACCAGTACCTTTGTTGTAACAAACAAAAGTATGTTTTGTTAAATGTCAGTATCGTCTTAATCTTCTAGGCACACACATGCTATTTGTTATCTGTTGGGAGTGGGTTGTTTACGCGGTAAACGACACGGTTATTCAACACGCGATACAAATCAGAATACAACAGCACAATACTTTATTGAACCCACACATGCATTACAAACACAATACTCTGATTTTGATCTGCGTATTTGAAGTTTTGTTAACCACTATTCGAGACTGAGATCCCGCCATTGTAAATTGTTTCGTAATATGCATAGTTTCAAGCTTATCTTTTTTGTTGAAATCGGATCCAGTTTACGTCGTATATCTTCTTTCAGAATTTATAAACTGTATAAGGTATTGTTCGTCATCAACGATGCAACTAAAGCTGTCTGACACAAGTTATAGTTTAATTTTGTTTAAAAAACGAAAATAAAAAGTAATTTAATTGCAAAAAAGGTTTGAAAGCAGGTACTCTTTGTTTTAGCGGCCATGACAGTGTTACATGATATAGTGGTTCTGGAAACTCGTGAAAATCTGTTATTAAGAGGATTAACACATCAATAACAATTGCCAGGTATGTAGAAATAAATTATTTATCAAATATAATAATAATTTATATTGTTCACTATTTCCAATTGTATATTCGACGTGTCAAAAGTTATGAGGTTTGAAAGAGGTAACGTCCATGATACGTGTTTATGTTGTAAGGGAATCGTTCACTTTCATTTTAAATTATAAAATATATTAAGATAAAAGTGGGCATGACAACTTTTATATGTGTTAAATTGTATTATATAGATACAAATATGTTACAATAACACAAAAAGGCAAGATTTTTTTTTTACATTGAAGACACATTTCATAAAACGCAGCAAATGCAAATTATCGCCCCGTGCCGATTGTGACGCAGATATTTCGTAAATATTTTCCTACAATAACCGAAGCATTCGTCTTTTTATTAGTATTGGAGTTAGTGTTCGTGTGTCGTATGAATAGATATCGTTTCCAGAAATTAAAATGATCCGTAAGACTAAATTTAGATTCACATCGTACATGCATGATATACATGCAGGCGAATTCGACTGTACAGGCATTTTCGATTTCAAATTAATTATCTGGCTTATTTCGCTTTTTCGACACATGTTTTTCTTAAGTTTTGATTTAATTTTTATTGAGATATATGTAAAATAAGTTTTTTACATATGTATTTTAAATTAATAAATATTTGACAAAATCGTAAATACCCACTTTAAAGCGTAGTCACTTTTGAATTTAAGGTATTCATCGGAAAATAATAATTCATTAATGTCCCCATAATGTTGTAACGTATGACTAGTATTACTTTTACGGTTTTTGCAGACAATGGGTCCTTAAAAACGAAACGTGATTGAAGTTGCAGCCCATCCGATAAGTCCGTCACAAAAATCTGCCTGACAAATTGCTAGAAAATACAAAGGAAAGCGAATGGCAGCAGTCAAAGAAGCTCATGTTCGGAGAGCTTTAGACAGCGTATGTTTTACAAAAAACTTGTTTTACAAAAAATGGTAAACCAACACTTTTAGATCTTATTTTAACCAACAGTAGTTCTTTTATTAGTGGAACATGTAATTTTAATTGCGGTATAAGTGATGTTCATAATATTATTGGAGCTCAATTTAAACATGATGTACCACCACTAAAGAAACGTTTTTGTACCTACAGAAGCTTTAAAAAATTTGATACTGATGCTTTCAATAGAGATCTTTCACAAGCTATTTGTACCCTTGAACCGTGTGGCAATGTTAATACAAATTATGTCAATTTTAGCAATACATTTATTAAAGTGGCTGACAAGCATGCCCCTGTTAGAAGGAAAAAGTTTATAGATAAGCCAGCCCCTTTTATGAATAGAGTGCTGAGACAAGCAGTTTACAAAAAGAGAATGCTATTAAATAAATATAACAAAGACAAAACTTCTTTAAACTGGGAAAATTTCAGAAAACAAAGGAATTTGGTTACTAAAATATCTCGAAAATCTATGAATAAATACTTCATTGACAGGTGTGTTGGTGGCTGCCAATCCAAAAAATTCTGGCCCACTGTTAAACCTTTTCTGACTAACAAGGGGAGTAACACTCATAAGGATACAATTTTATGTGAAAATGATACTCTTTTGAATGACCAACAAGCTGTATGTGATACTTTTAGTGACTTTTTTGTTAATGTAGCCAAGAATATTGGAAATGATAGTATTTCAGTAAATAAGGAACACCCTAGTATAATTAAAATAGCTCAACATAAGAAAAACAATGATGTAAATTTTAATTTTGAACCAGTACAGATGGATTTTGTTGACAAACAAATAGATAAATTAAATTGTAAGAAAGCAACGGGTATTGATGGCATTTCAAGTAAACTTATTAAATTGGCAAAACCTACAATAGTTGCCCCATTAACAGACCTCATCAATCAATCTTTTTCTACTGCAGTTTTTCCGGATCAACTAAAGTTAGCACAAGTGACACCCCTGCATAAAAAGAATAGTACTTTAGATAAAGGTAATTATAGACCAGTAAGCATTTTGCCTGTTGTGTCAAAATTATTTGAAAGAGCCATCAATACTCAGATATCTGACTTTTTTAATGTACATTTTCATGCTTTCCTGTCAGCCTTTAGACCTGGTTATGGTTGTCAAGCCACGCTGCTTAGGGTAATAGAAGACTGGAAAAGAGACCTTGATGAAAATAAGTATGTAGCAGCAATTTTGATGGACCTGTCCAAAGCATTTGACTGCCTCCCTCATGATTTGCTGTTACTAAAGCTTGAAGCCTATGGTGTCACAGGAAGTGCCCTTGAACTTATTGACAGCTATCTTTCAAACAGAAAACAATGTGTAAAGTTAAATGATATTAAAAGCTCATTTCAAAACGTTTATAAGGGCGTTCCACAGGGATCTATTCTGGGGCCCGTCCTTTTTAATATCTTTAT
This sequence comes from Dreissena polymorpha, assembly GCF_020536995.1. Taxonomy (NCBI): domain Eukaryota; kingdom Metazoa; phylum Mollusca; class Bivalvia; order Myida; family Dreissenidae; genus Dreissena; species Dreissena polymorpha. The sequence continues at coordinate 40,329,807 of NC_068362.1, read as the reverse complement.
TTATGACATTTTTCACTTTGTTCAAAATAGCAATCTCTACAATTACGCAGATGACAATACCCTCTCTTTCTCTGACAAAAATTTGGATACAGTAAAACAAACATTAGAAAATGATAGCATGACATTAATTCAATGGTTCTCGGATAACAAAATGGAAGCAAATCCTGATAAATTTCAAGCAATATCACTTGGTAAGAAAACACACGATTCTAATATTTCTTTTACTTTGGATGGCTCTGAAATTAAATGTGACGACGAAGTCAAACTTTTGGGTGTCACCATAGACTTCAGGCTTAACTTTGATACTCATATTTCCAATATTTGTAGAAAAGCATCAAGACAATTAAATGTGTTAAAAAGACTAGGGAACAAACTATGTAAATTAGGGAAGATAAACATATATTACTCATTTATTATGTCAAATTTTAATTATTGTCCGTTAACATGGCATTTCTGTGGCAAAGTCAACACTAAAAAAATTGAAAAAATACAAGAGCGTGCACTTCGTTTCATCTACTCGGATTATACTTCTACCTATTGTGAACTATTATCCAAATCTAAATTACCATCGTTGAATGTACGTCGCTTAAGATCTATAGCTTTAGAATCTTTCAAAATAATACATAGAGACACACCTTCATACGTACATGACCTGTTAACTGTTAAACAGACTTCATATTCTTTCAGGTACTCCAATACTGCTGTTATACCTAAGGTAAGGACCACAAGATACGGCATCAGCTCTTTCCGCTTCAGCGCGGCCAGGCTTTGGAATTCTCTACCGCAAAACTTCAGAGACCAATCGAACTACAATTGCTTCCGAAGTCTGGTCAGCGCATGGAGTGGAGAGAGTTGCGCTTGTTCTTGCTGTTCCGCAGCTTCATAGCCTTATTTATTTACTAAATTTAGTTGTAGTTTTGTTTGCATTTATTTTTATTTGTACTGCTTTTATTTATTTTTGCTTGCATTTCCCTTGTTTTCTTCTGTTTGCTTTGTTTGTATGTGTAGTTATCATCCCTTTCCAGTCTCTATAACCCTAAGAGCGTGAGTACTTTTGTTTTTGCCTAATTTGTGTGCATGTATTTGCTGCTTTTTATGTCTTAACTATGAAATATATTCTAATGTGTGTTATGCACTTGTGAGGAAGTTGCTGATCAGTTCTTTCCAAATCTGATTTGGGGGATATATGTTTTTTAGAATTGTCTTATTTGTCGCACTTTTGTGCTTATTTTCCTATTCAGTTTCTTATTTATTTTGTTTTATTGCAGTTTTTAGACCTAGGTCAAGATCAGCAACTTCAACACAAATTTTAATTTATTGTATTATTTCTGCCAATTGTATTTGTGATGTTTGTAGTCTGCCAGTTATTTAAATTTTGCCTCTGCATGAATATATTTGTTTTAAATACCTCATGTCTTAAAAGTCTATAGGATTGATTATGTATCATTTAATGCTGATGTTTGTTTTAAATATGCATGTTATTTATTGCTATTATTGTAAATGTCGGTTAATAGCTATTCATAGCTAATGTTTCTTTGTTACACATGTACCGACTTAAAATAAAATTTGATTTGATTTGATTTGATTTGTATGTAAAATATGGTATATTTTTAAGAAAAGCAGCTTGAGAATATTGATTTTTATAGAGATGTCTCTACATGGCGTTACAGTAGAAAGGTGTATACACATTTCCATTACCTCGCACACGCCTGCTAGTGTACATCAATGTACAACCGTTAAAGATTTGTTAGGTCCTTGGTTTTAAAGCAAACAACATTTTGTTAAGATTTTGCAAGTGCTTGTAAAACATTTATGCGAAACCTTGTAATAAACGGAAAAATGAAACGTCATTGTCAAAAAAAAATTATTATGGTGAAAAATAAAGCGTAGCTGAGACACTGATTCGGGAATCATACACAAGCGCCTGAGATGCAGCTGCACATTTATTTTGATATAAAAAATAATGCATTACACGTAACTTTTATAATAGCACAATATCAAGAACGTTACGACTATGCCAAAACATTTGACTGTCAGAAATATATAAACCGAACTTAATAATTTAAAATTCATTGTTTATTTAATAGAACATTTTATTACGTGCTCTGGTTGTTTTACCTCTTTTATAGGATACCAAAGTAAACTGAGGTTTTGAAAGCATTGTTTTCTCAAATACCCAAAGTTCTTTCTAAAGGCAAGAGTCTGAAAGCAATCAACTATTGTGGTTAAAGGAACAGTCCATAAGTCGATAATACCCAATGATTGTAAATAGTCATTATTTTAGAACGTGTTTGTTAAATTTTGTTGTTGGACTTTATGCATAATTCTCAAAAGTATAGGCTAGAAATGATTTGTTTTATTTAACGCCGCCCTAAGCTTTATCAATACACTTCCGACCAAGGTGACTTTCATTTGAATCTTTAGGGAAATGATATTACTAATAAATATAATTTGGTATTGTCTAAATCTGCCTCTCGGACTATAATTTGATACAACCTAATTTAACATAACGGTTATTTCTCCTTCAGAATAATAGAAACAAGCCAATTGTGACATCAGCGGCTCTTGACAAGGCTCTTAGTGACATTGGCGTCAATGAGGAAACGATTCAATTGAAAAGGGCAGGGAGGCTTTATTTTGAAGCTGTATGCACCATCATTGAACAGGATTCGTGCGATGATACTGGTTTATATTATTTTGGAAGCCAAACCGAAGGTTCGACGACAGAAGGTATGCACTCAGACACTGATTTTCTTTTTTGCCATAGAGAATTGCCGGTGATTCAAAATATCGCGGACAGAGAGTTTTGGCAATGGCAGCTATTAGTGGTAACGGACATGTCACCCCCGCCTCAGTGTTGCTGTCTTCAATGGCTAGTGCCTGATTATTCTATATTTTTGACGGATAGATCGTTTTTGTATCGTCATATTGATTCTGAAGGGCGGGTATTCTTGAAAAACAATGTGATGAAACAGTTTATCTTAGGGACCTGCAAAGAATATGGTTCTGACTTTATCCAGCACGGTCCTGCGTTAACCATCGGCATCTTTGACGTAGATACGGTCAGCGCATTTCACTGTACAAAACTGCCGGAAGATTGTCAATATATTTTCAGAAGGCCAAAGCCCGGGCATTGGCCTACCCCAGCATTGTTGACACAGCTTAAGAATAGCGGGGTATTCCTTGTTTCGACTGCGCAGGTTGAGAACACAACAAACTGGGACCCTCGCCAACACCTAGGTACATTAACAGTACGAACGTTCGATAACTCACATGAGCTTTATTGGAGGTTATCTACCAATTTGATGGAGCGGCTTTTGATGTTCGACCTCTCAATAACGCAAATGAAAGTATACGTAATCATGAAAATAATCAGAAAAGAGTTTTGCAAGCCGCTCGTTGGCGAACGTTTAAGCACGTTTCACTTAAAGACTACGATTATGTATTGCATGGAAATGTCACCTCCACACATCTGGAAAGATGAAAATCTTATCCAATGTGTAAAATGTTGTTTGACAACATTAAGGCGGTGGTTAAAGGTGCGATATTGCCCTCACTATACGACGGTAAATGTGAATTTATTCGCAGGTAAACTTCGATGGAACGAGTTTCCGGTTTTGATAGAATTGTTCACGGATATGATCCGTAACGATGTGTCTTGTTTGCTTAATGTTAAAATGGACGACCTTGGAAACCGTATATCATCGATTTGCTCAGAGAGTACAAATGGGCTTCCTTTCGAAGAACTGAATATCGTTGTTGCCAGAAAGATGTTTTATTGTATGATCGGTTGCTCATGCGGATTGTTTTACAAATTGGAAATGATTAAAGCAGTAGAAACGTCAAAGGTAATAAACGACCATGCCCGGTTCATTAAAAAGTTAGAGACCTTTAAAGAAACTAGCACGGGACACATTCGTTCAGCAGCCTCTTTTACATTACCATTCCATTATTCCAGTCATGCTGCAATGAAAGCATCGCTGTGTATTGGTAAGAACCATACAATACCGCAGGAGATTTACACTTTGTGTGAAAAGTCTCTGATGTCCGACGTGACATCGAGTCGCCTTAAGTTGGCGTCGATTTATTTCTCAGCACGGCGTTTCGATGAGGCTGTTGCAATTCTTAAGCAAGTAGACGATCTCATTTCTAATAAAGTAATAACTTTTAGCCATTTCTATAATTTCAAAAGTCACAAGTTTGATTCAGAGCTTCTGAGACGCCGAAAAGAGTTCCTACACATGTTGGAAAACGAGATTGCTGTGTGTACGGTTTTTAGCAGACACGAAATTAATTGTGTTCCTAGGCAGCTTGTCGCTGAGTTCTACAGAACGGTAACGGTGGAGGATTCAGGTTGCCGTCTTCCAAAACATCCCTGTAAGGACCTTGCGGTGGTTGATTCAGTGCCATATATGTATTACCTTCAGTATTTAATATTTCGAACTACTGGATTAATCAGCGACAAATACAGTGCGTATTAGAATCTCATTGATTACGTGTTATCCGATTACTTACAAGCTGATCAATATCATATGGAAACCTCATTTAATCTGATAGGACATTGCTGTGAGCTGGAAGGATTTTTTTCAGAAGCTTGGTTTGCCTATAAGTACTCAGTGAAACTCCAACCGAAGAATAACGCAGCTTACTGGCACATGTTTAGAATGATTGGAGGGCATATTTATGGGCGTAGAATGTTATGCTGGTGACTTTATGCTACTCAGCTACAAATATGCATGCGGAATAAAATGTGAATATATATAATGTGTAAGATTTACAAGAACGGCTCATCGCAGTTTTTACCATTATAGTGCACGTTGTTGTTTTGTATGTTCTGTCCTTTTTAACTAGTTTACGACCATTCTTATGAATATTTGTGTATATTGTTATGTACAGTGCTTACTTTTTGATCATTCATGGTGACTTTAATTATATATATTATACCTAATGGTCTTATCAATATTGTATAACAGTTCAGGTTGGTCGAGACTCTCTGTTAAGTAAAAGCTTTCAATAACAATATCTATAGAATCGTCAACTATCAAAAAGGTTTCATTATATTGACATTGCAGAAGTTTCTTAAAATTGCTAAAAAGAGGAATGTTTAATGGTGCGATCATTACTAATTGCTCTTAGAACTGATAAACGATATGTATGTGTGTTCTTGCTCTGCTCATTTCCGATTCCCATGGTATTCTTAATCCAAAAGTATAAGACAAAATGTACCAAATAATACCTCAAACGTTTTTTCCCATTTTTTTCATAACCATTAAATTACAAAATTCATGTTTATGTTCCAAAATATTAATAAAGCAATACTTATTTAGTGTATATTTATTCATAAATCGTGTAATATGAGCGTATGATAGTATATAACATTAAACAAGTAGGATAAAAAAATATAAGCACATTCGTGTTGTTTTCTCATCAAAGATTAACAGAAAATAATAGTCTCTAGCCATAAGTTATTTAGAACAGAGTTAAAAAAACTAGAAATGACGCGGCCGACGCGTATCCCCACGCCGCAGCTTTTGACCCCGGGATCAGATCAAAATTTCAAATAGTGCACTGTCGCACATATGCTTACAGCTACCATGTGTTTAAGTTCCAAGATTCTAGTGCTAATAGTGTAGGAGGAAGTAGTGGCCAGGACGGACGGACAGGCAGCGGAGATAACCACATAATCCCTCGCTCCACTTCGGAGCGTGGGGATGATTAGGCGGAAATAAAATGCAAACTTTGGGCAGATAAATTGTTTATGATGTATCGCTGATACGAATAGAAACATATTTTAGTATCACGGCATGTTTTCCTTTAAGTCCCAGCTTTGCCTGCAAGGCTACCTAAATATGCACATATGAATATACTATAATCAAGCCGCAGTTGAAAGTAAGAGACGTTGCATAAACTTATGAAACATATCGTTTCTTCATGCAACTATCATATTCTGCTGACAACCATGACGAGCATGTAGTACATCATTTGCACAATAACAATGAAGAAACTTGTCTTTAACAAATTTGAATTACAATGCTATTATCTTAATATATTGACTTTCTTTTAATGATTGTTTTTATTAATAATTGGTTAAGTGTGCTTATCGGTGCTCTTTACAACCAAATTAAAAAAAGTTAAATATTAAATTTTTGTCGGCGCCACTTACGTTCACGTAATATCTCTTACAACAATACTTGTAAGTATCGTGAAACCCCATACATTTATTTTTCAATTATTCTTTATTTTCTTGCTGGAATGATAGTATATGTAACCTTATCATGATAATTTATTGTCGATTATACATTTGGCACACATAATTAGAGTTTGAATAAAGGTTAAACAGGCACAGTTAACTTGGTTTTCAAAGTTCTTATTATGAACGTTGATAAATATCATACGAATCAATATGAATCTATAAACAAAAACATCAAAAACATACAAAGTTATCTGACAAAAGTATTTTAAGAATTTGGTATATTCAAGGATTGTGCGCGAAATCTTACGCATACACAAAACATGCAATAATATATGTTCAGCACTAACTCTTTTGAAAAAGTATGATGCAGTTTATTCATAACAGTACAAAGAACGAGAACACTGCTGGCTGATTCGATGGTCCTCCATAAAGTTGAATGGTATAAAAACAATAGTGTTAGGAATCAATTTTATTTCAAGCCGATTGCTTGAAAACCTTCCAAACTTGAAAAAAATCAATATAGAGATAACAATTAAATCAATTTTAAAGGACATGTAAATAAGATATATTAAAATATATTTTTAATCAATTGTATTGTGAATAAGTATTCGATTTGTCAAATATTGCTGATTACTTATTATTTTAAACGTACCGAAGTACGCAACTTATAAATATTTATATAAATGCTACATACTTCTTTATTAAAACCGTCCCAGACGGTATTGGTGGCATCGTTGATGACGTAAATGTTTGACACTATATTGTTCATTCTGATGAGCAAACACGACGTTAACTGATGAAGATTTCAACAACAACAAACTGATTTTCGAATAGCGACCTGCTTACAAAACCGACGACCGTTTCCCTTACACATGTACATGTTTTTAGTGCTGTTACCTTCAACTTGCTGCGACAGTTGCAATCAAAATGGTCTACGATTTGCAATTGGAGCAACTTCTAGTTTGAGGCTTGGTGTTCTGCCATTTTATCTTGTGAACCAAAGAAACGGTTTAGGCTTCTCTAGAAACCCATGCGGCTGCTTATATTATTTGTGGACCCGTTGTGTGTCCAAGTACTCCTACTTAATTTATTTACTAGACTCAAACTAGGCAGGATATTTCTGAATTATAGCTGAAATTCTTACTGCAAGATTTTCAATTTGGGCATGGCCTTGAGTTGCGGGGGAAGTCGGAGTACCCGGAGAAAACACCACCTGCCCAGTATGGGTACCACAAACAAAACTTTCATGCGTCCGGGAGCGGGGATAGAACAAGGAAAGCATGTGAATTTAAATGGTGGTCCCCATACCGGGTAGGTGGGGTTTCTTCCGGGTTCTGCGGACACCCACATTCCTTATATAAGAATTGTCAATAGCCCAGGTGATGTAGACTTAACACTGGCACTTGAATTCCCGAGCACCTACCCAATTGCCGAGAACGTGCCGCATCGCCGGTGACTCGGCATAACAAACCGCGGCGTCTCATCTGCCCTGGTGATTTAGACCAAGTAAAACATGTTAATAGTCATTTAGGAAAACAGACCTTCTCTACACCCTATTATTTGTTTACTCGCAGCTGGTCGTTTTTATCATATCAAACGCAATTACCGTGACACACATTGTTAACTAATTGCTACACACAATAGAATTATGTACACGTATTTCACGTAAATCATTTTGTGATAAGGTATTACAAGGCACCATGAGTGACTTTATCTATGTATGGCGTAATAGTATTAAAAACTATGCCGGTACGTCTGGTAGAGGGAGAAATAAGTTAGGTACTTATAGATTGTTTAAACAAGATCATGTGATTGAACCATAAGTTAAGTCATTTATATATCCTAAGTAAAGATCTGCTCTAGCTAAATTTCGTTGTGGGGTTGCTGCCCTTAAGTTAGAAACTGAGAGATACGAAAACATTCCAGAAAATCAGCGTGTCTGTCCGATATGTTAAGTATCGGGTTAATACTTCTATAATTGTATTCAATACATATTTATTATTTCTTACATGGTTACATGGTTATATATCATGTGCAGCAATGACGTTTCCTATAGTTGTAGGTCAAAATATATCGATATACTTGTTATAAGGGAGATAAATATATAGTGCTTGGTGACAGCAAAGTGTTGTTGTACCAAGATCTGTGGAGTTAGCTCCTTTTGCAAATAAGGCGTAGCTTATATTGTCAGGGTGATATTTAAGTAATTTTTACTGGAGTCGTTTGGTCAATATTTATAATTCAGGGTATTGATGTGGACATAATTACTATTTACATCTCCTTATCTTAAAAGAAATATATTATAACACTGTCAATACTGTTATGTTTCTTATCTCAATATATATTTTAGCTTTAAAACAGAAGGTCATTACACACCAGCCCACTTATTTCTAGCTGGTATTTGCTGTTTTAAAACATTTTTGTATATGCGCATTAGTGCCGCGATCTACAAAATTCAGTATTTTAGGAATGTGTATTATTTTATGGCAGTTGTTTAATCAAAGGTTGGCAATGGCAATCTGGTTTTTATGATGTATCATAGAAATCAACACTTATGATAAGAATAGTTATTTGTCAATTTGTTACATATTTTAAAAATGTCTATTACGAATATGTAAAGATTGGCCATGCATGTGTGTCATATTGTATTGTATTTGTATATATTGTACATGTCATGGATTATACAATAAACTTGTAAAACATATGATAAAACCAATACTCTTGGAGCTTTGCCCAGAAAAAAATCCATCAATAGAATCTTTAATTAATGAACTAAAGGAAAGGTTTAAGGTTTGGCAAATAACTAATGACAATATAGATAATTCAAGGAAAATATGAAGAAAAACTATGATCATAAAAAAATCATCCGGCCGTTCAATCTGGGAGATCTAGTTGTTATTGAACAAGCAAAAGTTCCTTTGAATACCTCTAGAAAACTATCTGGAAATGTTCAGAGCAGTTATATTACATAACTAAATTATAAAAAAATGGCACATATCTATTACGAGAAAGACACTCGAACAAAGAATTAAACTCCCTATTAATATAAATAGATTGCGGAGATTTATATACACAGATGACTTTAGAGAAACACAAAACTATTTATTTCACGACACAGTTGACAGCAATAACTCCGTCAGTAACGATCCATTATTTGCAAATAACACAACAATTAATACACCACAAGTTTTAGATAACAGCAATACCCATACATACAACCGAAAAACACCTAACGGCGTAAACAAAACTTTACCAAAAACAAATAAAAATGGTATAGGGTAATACGAATCTTAAAAACATGAGTTAAGGATAAAAAACAACAATATTTAGTCGAATGGGCCAATAAGAAATATAACAAGATATGTGTTTGTCAGAAACACTATGTCCCCTACCGCGCCGCTTTGATTTATTTATGTGTTTATCAGTTGGCAGGTTAAGATAATTATCTCCCTTTAAAGCTTAATACTTCCCTTGGATTTGTTTTTACCTTTGAACTTGAAGGATGACCTTGACCTTTCACCACTTAAAATGTGCAGCTCTATGAGATATACATGCATGCCAAATATGAAGTTGCTATATTCAATATAGCAAAAAGTTATGGCAAAATGTTAAAGGTTGACGCAAATAAACAAACAAACACAAAAACAAACAAAGCAGCAGACAGGCAAAAACAATATGTCCCCCACTATAGTGGTGGGGGACATGCAAATACATGGGCAGATGATGTAGTTTGAAAGCAAGAGTTATTGTTGTATGTCATACACATTTACTCAACGAGAGCAGGTTGATACCTGTTGAATGTTTAACACAAGCTCCCAGACACAATTGTGTTCCAAAGCTGTTCAAAGGGCAACACCTCTTAAAGTATTTCAGCAAGAGTTTTAGTTATTTTTCACTGATTTGGTTCCTACTGAGATCTACCTATCTCTTAAGTGTTATGTTTATACCTCTTCTAGTTTTTGAAAATGGTACACACAATAAACCTACGACTCAAGAGTTCAATTTGCGTGATTGCGACCGATTCATGTATCGTCGATTTAACCAACCGTTTGGCGCATATTTAATTCATAGGAATGGCTAAATGTCAGTGAAATAATGCGTTTCGTTTACTGTCCCATTACACATTTGAAAGTATCCTTTATCATTTAAATTTCTGCATGAGAACCGTACATAATGACAGAAATATAAATCTTATGCTGGCATAGAATGCCTGATTACATTGCGAAATTCAAACTTCACTGTTAATAACTGATAATATGAAATTCAGTGTATAAACACAAAGCACCTCCGTGACAGTTAGTTTTGTTTTCAACGCAAAGATGTCAAGTTTTGTATGTCATCACTGAGTTTGTTTATTACATTTTAAAATAAATAAATAATGACAAAGTCATCGACTGTTGTCCTCCAGAAAAAAAGACGCTTTGAAATAACTGTGTCAGCAGTAACCACGAGTCCATAGAAGATATTGCGCGTATGGCAAGAGAAATATTCACATTGTAATGTCGAATTCAATTCCATTTTGGGAATGTTATTTCTACCTAAAATCACGATATCACATCATAAATAAACTTATATTGATAAAAAGATTATACAAATTTTATTCCTGGTATATCTGAAGTAGCCTTATTTTAAATTATACAAATGTGTAAAACATTTAATTACAATACTGTTAATTATACTTTATTCAGTTTATTCATTCATTACATTTGATGGACCTTTTTCTTTTAATTAATATTCAAACAATATCATGCCACAAACTATGTTTGACAGTATGAGAGCTTACAATGATATAGTATTAACAGCATGGTTTATACAATTATGTGTACTAAATTGTTATTAAAAAACTGATGCATATACATTTATGATAAACCTTCTGACACATATTTAGTGTTATATATAAAGGTGAGTTAACGTGGACATATGCAGTGGAGAACAGGTGCCAATTATTTTGTGTTTTTGTGCACACATGCTCGATTATGTCGTTTCGGTAATTTTATTCCCTTGTAGCGTAAAATATGCAAGACCTGTAAATATGCAAGTGTGCATGCGAAATATGATCACAACTTTCGGCGTAAAAAGTACAAGTCGCAGATATTAATATATCAATAAATGTACAATGTGATAAAACTGAAAAGTCTTATCATGGTATGTAAACCTCTTATGCCATGATGCGAGGATTTAACGGTCACATACACGTTTTTACGGTGATAAAAGAATTATCGTTTTATACTCATGGACGGGCGACAATCCCAAAGGCGACCGATCAAAGCCCAAAAAATAAAGCCTCCCAAATGCCCATAAATAAACAATTTTGTCCAATTCCCTTAAAATCCCCAAAAAGACCAACACAATTGTAATGTAATTAATTAACCGGTCACTCTTAAATATATGGCAGCAAGTGTTATGACTCGTGTTAACTGCATGCCTATTAAATGAGATCTACCTTCCTATTAAGTATCAAAAGGTTACCTCTTATGGTCATTCTTCGACAGAGGTTTAAATTGAAAAAAAAGGAAATTAACTATAAACGTTTTGTAGCAAGGGTTATAGTTTAATAACCTAAACATTAACATAGCGAGATCTAAGTTTCAAGCATTTCATCTCTTTAAATTTTGAACATATCATCTGGACAATATTTTATTTCAAAACTAATAAAAGAGCAACAACTCTAAAAATATGAAATCCAGAGTTTTAGTTCGTTTGCACTAAATACCTTTCTAATGAGATCTACCTATCCGTCAAGTTTCATGTTGATATCTCTTGTCGGTTTTAAGATATGCTCCTGAAAAAATTGGTACATATATTAATCCTACAACACAAGCATTCCGTTTCAAGTGCCGTAATATCGACCGATTCTTGAATCGTTGATTTTACCGACCGTTTTGTTCAATTTTGAATATTTATTTCACAGAAATTGCTAAGTGTCGGTTTACAACTTTGAAATTATGTGTTTTGTTGACTGTCCCATTACAAATGTATAAGTGGCCTTTATGTTTTAAATTTCTGCATGGACCGTTCATAATGCCAGAAACATATTTTTTACGCTGGCATTGAACACTTATGACACTTCAAAGTTCGAACTTCTACATCAAAAACAGCTTAATGACAGTTAGTTTTGTTTGAAACACAAATATATCAAGTAGTATATGTCATCACTGAGTTGTTGCGTAAAATTTGAATAGTAATACATTTGAAAAGTAATAAATTATGGAAACGTCATAGGCTTTGTCCTCAGGAAAAAAAAGCATTTTGAAATAGCTGTGTCAGCCTATTGCGCGTTTGGCAGAAAAAATATTTATACTTTTATGTCGAGTGCCATGCCATTTTGTCACTGTATATGTTCTTCCTAAAGATAACACATCGAAAATGAATTAAATTAATCTAAGTTTTCATTAAACATTTTTTTTCTACCTGAAGTAGCCATTTTGAAGTATATGCACATGCGTATTGCAATTAATTGCAGTGTCGTTGATATTATTGATTCATTTTATTAATTCAATACATTTCGTAAAGGTTTATATGTATATTAATATTCAAACAAAGCAATTGCTATAAACTATGATTGGTATAATGAGAGCCTTCAAAAAAATATATAACAGCACGGTTTATACAATATGTGAAATAAATTGTCATTACGATAATAATGCTTTTACATGTATGGTATACCTTCTGACACATATTTAGTGTTAGATATGTAGTCGAGTCAACGTGGAAATATGCAGTGGCGAACAGGTGTCAATTGTTTGGTGTGTTGGCGCACACATGCTCGATATTGTCGTACAATATACAAGTGCGCATGCGATCACAACATCAAGTGTAAAAAATGCAAGTTTAATAAGTAATTATATTAATAAATGTTCGAGACATGATAATACTGAACATTCTTATCATTATATCATGTCAGTCTCTCTCAGTTAAATGTACGTTTTAACGGTGATATAAGGCGATACATACCCTTATGCTAAACCCTTATAGCTCACACGCTTGCTCTACCCATATAACCTTCCCTCATGCTTCACTCACATACCTCACTCTCATGATCCACAACATGCCTCACCTTAATGCTTCAACAACATAGCTCTCCCTCAAGTCCATCCACATACCCTGCCATCATTCTCCACCCATATAACCCACCCTCATGATTCACCCATATAATCCACCCGCCTGCTCCACAAATATAACCCACCCTAATGCTCCATCTACCTACCCATTCTCATGTTCGATCAACTTACCGTATCATGATCATCCACCACACATTCCACACTTACATGATCCGCCCACATTCTTCACCCTAATGCTCAACCCACATACCCCAACCTCATGCTCAACCTTTATAACCGACCCTTTTGATCAATCCTCACACAATACACTCTTTATATGCTCTACCCACATAACCTAGCTACGTACACCACCGATATACACTACCCTCATGCACCACCCACATACTCTTCCCTAATGATCTACCCGCATGATTCATCCACACACCCTACCCTCATTCTCCACCCACATACACTACCCTAATTATCTACCCGCATGATTCATCAACACACCCTACAGTCATTTTCCACCCACAAACACTACCCTAATGATCTACCTGCATGATTAACCCACAAACCGTAGCAATATGCTCAATCCACATATCTTAGCCACATACTCAAACGATATACCCTTCTCTCATGATCATTCCATATACATTACCCTCTAGCTCAACCCACATACCTACCCTCATGACCCAACCACATACCCTAGCCTCATACTCCGCCCAAATACCTACACTCATTCTCCTCTAATAAACCCTACCCTCATGCTTTATCCACATAACTCGTCCTCATGTTCCACCCAAAAATCCTTCCCTCATGATCAACCAAAATAACCCACCCTCATGCTCAACCTAGATACCCTACCCTCATTATCCATCCATGTACCCTACCCACATACTCCACCCACATACATACCACCATTCTCTACCCACACAACTAAGCTACATATTCCACCGATAAACCTTCCCCGCACACTCCACCAACATAATCTACCCTAATGGACCACCCACATACCCTACCCTCATTCTGCACACACTTACTCTACCCTCATTCTGCACCCACATACTCTACCCTCCTGCTCCATCCACACAACCTACCCTTAGGCTACAACCACATACCCTACACTCATGCTCCACACACATTACATACCCTCATGCTCCAACCACACACCCAAACCATATATATCCACATACATAACCTTCCGTCATGCTTGGATTATATAACCAACTCTTATGCTCCATAACATACCCACATACCCTCATACTCCACCCACAAACCCTACCCTCATGCTCCACCTGTATAACCTTACCTCATGATCCACCCACACCTCATTCCCTCATTATCCACCCAATTACCTTCATTATCCACCCACATACCCTTCACTCATGCTTCACCCACATCACCAGCCCTCACACCCCACCTGCATATCCTAGCCATATACTCCACCCACATACCCTCATACTCCAGCCACATACTCTTCCCTTATGCTTCACCCACATAACCCACCCTAATAAAATCCAACCACATACCCTACCCTCATGCTCCACCCACATACTCCAGCCTCATACTCCAACCTCATACTACTCCCACATATCCTACCCTCATTATCCATCCACATACCCAAGCCACAAGCTCAACCCACACACCCTAGTCACATACTCCACCCACATGCCCTAGCGACATATACCATCCACATGCCCTAGCCACATACTCCACCCTTATAACCTTCCCTCATGATCCACCAACATACTCTACCCTCATTTCCACCCAATTACACTCATACACCACACACATACCCTTTCCTCATGCTTCACCCACATTACCACCCTCATGCCCCACCAACATTCCCCATCCACATACTCCACCCACATCCCCTCATACTCCACCCACATACCGTTCACACATGCTTCACTCATAAAATCCACCCTCATGCTCCACATACTTCACCCACATACCATAGCCACATACTAGGTTAAGCTATATTGTTCATATCTGATTAAGTATATCTAATAAAGCGAAATAAAAAATGAAATTAGGCGCAACTCTCCATTATTGATTTGGGTGTGATGCACAGCAACGACCAGCGCAGAGAAAAAGGCTTTTGCTGTGTTTGATCTCATAGCTATAACATTGATCTTTCATCAACGCCGACCATGATCAATGCCGAATATCTTTGTTTTAAAGATATTTCTTGTTTTTATATTTACCCTAATTGATTAACAAAATCAATGTAAAAGAAAATACGAAAATAAGACGAAAAGTGTAAAAGACTGGAACCGGAACTTGTGGTTGTTTACGGGTCATGCCGATTTAATGCGTCATGAAAGTAAATGTTTGTGTTTACACGGCGCTCAATGTAACGATGATAAAAGTGGCAGCAACCACGTAGTTTCTCTTTTTGTAGCGAAAGCATAACGATTTTAATTAACGTCCATTAAGCTACAGGAAGTGTGAAATTTCGCTGTTGAATAATGTTGTTCAAATTCCATGGATACAACTCATATATTATTAATCATATAATGTGAGCGTTCCTATTTTAATGCAGACAAGCGTATTTCATCTAAAGTCGCTCCGCTTTCATGCCAATACAGCACTTTTTATTGCGTTTACAAATTGAAATGGGCATGAATAATATGGACAGTATCCGTCTTTATCGCAAACTGAATGGAAGCTGTAAGGTGTTGCTTGCATAACGCAACGTTATTTGCATAACACACCGTTGTATGCATAACAAGTATAAGTCGCTTTGATGTGTAACGTTACACCCATGTCATTTTTTCAATCTAATACCTTACACTTCTTGTAAAAACGCAAATATCAACAAAAGCCAAATATATAGATCGTTGCTGTACGTATTGTCTGTACGTATGATCTTCATTTTTAATGTTCAATATATAACAATACGATGCCGTATCATTTGTTGTACACTAGTTGAATAGATATACCATCGGAGGATTCACATTTTGTAACTTATGAATGCCATTGATCTCTAATAAATACACTTACTAACTTTTATAAAGTCTAGGTAAAACATAACGCCTCGTCGATAAAAGCATTATATTTGTGTGCTTGGACGTATTCACTAAGACCGTGGTGTTCCATATATAGATCAAGGTTATTGAAGCGTTAGTGTTTGGATTTTAAACAATTATTGTCAAACCAAATCAACTGTCAAAGTAACAAGTAACACGCGTCCTGAATGGTTGTGAACTAATTAAAACATCTGCGTCAGCAGTAGTTAATAGCGACTAGATAAATGACGTTCTGGCAGTGTGTGTCACATGATAATGCGAAATTCAATCGAGCTTATTAGTTGCTTATATAAATGCAGATCGGCGGCAGTTGATGGTTTTTCCAAACTAATGTAAAATGCGCGGTATTCCGTTATAGGGTTGTTAATTACATTTGAAAATTCTAAGGTAATGAATTATGCATATTTTGTCGACTGCTGTCGTCAACAAAATAAAGCACCTATGAATGGCATATTACTGCTTTATCCAACAATCTCAAGAAACTTCTGCGTTGCGTATTTTATTGAGGGTCATGTTAACATCGCTTTGTCCGAAATGTCGAGTATCTAACCATTTTATTACATGTTTTACCTCAACATCATGACATAAGATCAACGTGTTACTCAAGATATAAGAAGTTTCGATTTATTTTGTAAAAAATTACATATGTACACCCTCTTAAAATATAAACGTTGTAACAGTGATAAAGGTGATGCCTCATTGAATGGTTATAGATTTTTTGTTTTAAAACATAAACACACGTTCAATATGCAGTCAATAAACATAACAACGCATAACACAATATATGGCGTATCTATTTATAACAACATTTGACAATAACACGTGGGACAAACGGAAATACATATGTTTATATATAAAGTGGGGACAATACAGGTTTGCACAGTTCTCTTAAATTCTGCTACATAAACATGCCATTCACGTATAACTGTACCCGAAATAAGCACAGTCGTAAGAGTATATCAATGTTAGAATCGGTCAAATGCCAGTTGTTTTCTATGACCCATTAACAACCGAAGTTCCATAATCGTTTGCTTATTTTCACATGTTAGCTCAATGCTCATAGCAAAATAATATTCGTCTGTAACCAATTCCTTACTGATACTAGCTTTGCTTCTCTGATTGCTGTTTATTTTTCCGCAAAATATAATTTACTAGATATTAAAGAGGTTTGAAAGATCAAGTTATTTAAATCTTAGTAATTCATTACTCATGACAATTATTGCAGCTAATCAATACTAGCTAAATACCATCCCGCATTGCGCAATCTGAAATAATCTGCTTGGCAACATACCTTATCCTTTCAAACTTACCCGACATTAAAGTAGTGAAACGTTGAGAATAATGCTTTAATAAAACTCGACAAACACTACATTAACATTTATCGTCAAAATCGTTGCTATTAAACAAACATCATGGCATCAATATGTTGCTTTGTAATTTGGGATTACCCACTTGCGTTATTTGTATAGGATTAAATATCATGTTTTAAATTTGGATCGGTGGAAGTGATAATTTCCAAAAATCATAATGAAGATTTGTTCTTTGTCAGGCTTCGCCAAGGCTGGAATGTGTTTTACTCCCCTTTTTGCATATGGTCCTCTCCCGTTGGCAGTGAACCTTTCATGCATTTTTCTCTTATTACACGTCACGTCGGTCAAGGGAGACATATATATATATATATATATCACATTAAAACTTCCTGACTTCCTCGGGGGAACATGTGTCGCAGATCTTTTATTGTTTATATTGTTTATTTGTTTATATAGTTCCAGCCTTCACAATAATACGACATACGTGCCATTAAATAAAATCGAAATTTAAAATGATATGTGTGTCTTTTTAAATAGTAAATGCAATGCATTGACAGGAAACGTGCAAACGTTTTTGAAATGTTATATAATTTTTGAGTTAACCATTTAGTATGATTTGATATATAATATATAAACTTGCATAAGAGTAATGGAATATATACTTATAGTAATATAGCAAAATAAGGAGGACATGTGGTTTATTACGTTTTGAATTATTAAATTGGTTAATAAAATAGGGATGATTCCAACAGTTTTGACAACTAACATACGCGAGATTGTACCGGAACGAATTAGGATGAGTCCATGTAAAAACCGAAACGCGTAATTGAGTGTATACCTATTTATTAAAGCTCGATTGCATCGAAAATCAAAGGCTTATTTGAACATATTCGAATCCCTTTTTTTAACCCCAGTACTTGGTATATTTTGGGTTGATCGTAAGAACGTCCATGCAGTGGGTCGAACCGTGACCTTCCGGTTTCCTTGTGCGAAAATGGCGGAGTGTAGGCTAAATAAAGTAGTTCAATGGTTATTTAACTATTTTACTATTTTAGATGAATTCAATCTTTTTGAAATATATTATAAATTGTATAATTAATAAAATTGCATTATTTTTCTCCTTTTACTTCGTGTACGTTTTGTTTTTATCGCCTATTTCTTTTTTTTCCTCTATCTGTTTTATTTGTAGTAATAGTAGCTGTTGTTGCAGGTGGTGGTGGGGATAGTAGTGGTGTTGGTGTTGTTGTTTTCTGTTTTATTGTTCATTGAATTAATACTTTGGTGGTGGTAGTGGTGGTGGAGGTAGTGGTCGAAATATTGATTGTGATGGTGTTACTGATAATGATGGTGATGTTTGTGATACTGTATGTGGTGGTGATGGTGGTTTTGATGGTGGTTATGGTTATAGTTATAGTGATTATGGTTGTATTGATGTTGGTGGTGGTAGTGATGTTGGTGGTGATGGTGGTGGTGGTAGTGATGGTAGTGGTGGTAGTGATAGTGGAAGGGATGGTGATAGTAATAGTGATTGTGGTGGTGATCGTGGAAGTGATGGTGATGGTGATGCTGTTGATGGTGTCGGTTCTTAAGATATTTGTTACGGTGTTAGTTGTGATTGTGGTGGTGATGGTTGTATTGGTGATGGTGGTGTTGGCGGTAATTAAATAATTAAAAGTAGTATTAGAAGTAGGTGTTGTCATTTTTCTTGTTGGTGTTGTTGTTTATATTTGTGTTATAGTGTAGTTGTTGATGATGTTGTCGTTCATTATTTCGCTTCATGTATGTGATGGAGGTTGTGAAGGTGGTGGCGATGGTAGTTGTGGTGGTGGTGCTGATGGGGATGATGGTAGTGATTGTGGTGGGGATTGTTATTACGGTTGTAGTGATTGTGGGCTTGATGAGGGTGACGGTGGTAGTGAAGGGAAGGGTTGATGGGGGTAGTGATGGGGGTAGTGATGGTGGGGGTAATGGTGCTAGTGATAGTTGTGGTGATGATTCTGATGATGGTTATGGTTGTAGTGAAGACATTTTGGCGGTGAATATTGTGGTGATTTAGGTGGTGGTAGTGATGGAGATAAAGATGGTGGTAGTGGAGGTGATGTTGGTGAATATGATGGTGATGGTTATGGTGGTGGTGATGGTGGTAGTGATGGAGGTGGTGATGGAGGTGGTGACGGTGGTGGTGATGGTGGATGAAATGGTGGTGGTGATGGTGGTAGTGATGGAGGTGGTGATGGAGGTGGTGACGGTGGTGGTGATGGTGGAGGAGATGGTGGTGGTGATGGTGGTAGTGATGGAGGTGGTGATGGAGTTGGTGATGGTGGTGGTGATGGTGGAGGAGATGTAGAGGTGATGGTGGAGAAGATGGTGGAGAAGATGGTGGAGTTAGTGGTGGTTTTGGTGGTGGTGTTCGTGGACGTGGTAGTTAAAGAAACAGAATAATAATAAAACAAAGGTGTTGTTCTTTGTATTGTTGCTAATGTTGTTTTTCTTGTGTGTTGTAGCCCATGTTGTTGTTATAGTGTTGTTGTTCATTATGTTGTCGTAGTTCATATTGCCTGATGTGTGTTGATCTTTGTACTGTTGGTGTATGTATTTTTATTAATGTTGTTGTCATTCGTATACATGTTCATAGTTATACGCCGCGTTTTTAAATGTTGTCAGAGTCATAGCTTTTGTTCGTGAGGTTTTAGTTCGTCTAAATACTTTGCGCTGTTGTTTAAGTGGAGTAATACAGATGGCCTATGTTGGTTATTGACAGTTTGTTTTATCTCTATTGCATAACATATAACCATACTTGTTTTCCTTTCATTTATTGACTTCATCGTTCTTGTTTGCTCACATCGTAAGACCAAACCTGTCGTCTTACGCAGATTATCATGCGCAGTAAGTCGAAACCGTCCTTGCAAAATTAAATGTATGTTCACCATAAATAGCATACGTTAATTATACACTGATACTAAAAGTACATCTTGAATGAAGAGATTCCGCAATCTGAAAATAATGATAATGCATTATTTAATAGAATGAATAATACACGATAAAACATGAATGCTAGTTCAATCTAGTGGCCATATTTACATTATCATAGCAGATATGGAAAAATACAATTTCACATTAAATGCATCTTCTATAAATATGAACATTACAGAACATGCAGCATACAATTACACTACACAGAAATACATAAAACAGATAACATTTACAATGAACATCATGACATAATCACGTACACAAATCATACAGCTCACTTACCAAAATGTGGTTCTGAATACTATCTCTTCACTCACACAATCCAATCATGCCTCGTTCGTCCATTGGTGAAACTGTAAGTGGATTACGTGATACAGTGCACACAAAGAATAGTGATAAAATGTTAAAATAGCAACTATACCGACGCTCGAACACTACAACTTTAGGTCGAAAAATAAAAGAATTACCCGTATAAGAAATACGCGCAAACTGTGACAAATGAACCGAGCAAGTAGACAAATACTTGAACATACCTATATAACAAAGAAGATAAAACTAACGAATTCAGTACGTGAATTAAATGCCCGAAGAATACGTCTTCCCGCTCTGAACTCCGTGGTCAATGTGATTTGTACATCACTACACTCCTCGAGGATAACTCCTCGAGGATACTTACACAAGTTATTAACCAATCAATTTAAACTAACAACAAATTTAAACTAACAATAGAAATGATCGCTCGAGCGTAGAAACCGGTCTCGTATCATTTAAAGGTGGAGTGGACTCGACCGACATAATTATTCTAAAGTATGGTAAAATACGATATGGTCACATAAAAATTAAATAGTTGTTCAGTTTGAGGAAGCGAATCGATCATAGACGATGGAATATGTACGCAATACAGACTATCATTGCCGATTGTAGTACTCGCTAAACATACCCTTGATGACAGGCCATGTATTACTATAGAATGTTAATCAAAATAGTGACCATATATCACTACACATCATCACATTTCTGGGTTGATCATTAATATAATTTATGCACTATTCTGATATTATTGCCTGTATCTGGTTGTAAATACCATGATATTGATAAATTAAAACTTTTTTTCATAAATTAACATTTCATGTGTTATTATTATCATTTAGGTAATATAGAATTATACCCGGGTGGGGGGAGGGTAACTTGCCAACTTTTGAGGTAGGGGTGTCCCGCTGAGACTTTCGGAATGTGACCTATTTTTATACCGGAACTCTGATGAAGACGACCCATTTTGATACAAGTTCTTTGAAAAACTGGACCCATTTCAATACTAGAATTTGATAAAGTGAACACATTTCTTACTAGAATTATAATATCTATCATATAAATACAGTATACTTATTGAATTTGCTATTATATGTTTATTTGTATCCATTTTGATACTGATATTTGAAAATCTTTATGCATTTATATACAAGACAATTTCTGATTTCAATACCCATATCAATACTTAAATGCTCAAAACCATACCCATATCTGTAATTTTAGTGGTAAAACACGCCCCATATTTTTGGCACAACCATATTACCGGATATATGAAGCTACCCCCCTGGGGCATTATATCATTATCATCATTAAATATTCTTAAAATGGAAAAAAAATCTTAAATTATCATGATAACGTTAAAGTAAAATTTTAAAATTGTACTCATTATTGTTAATAAATTTCCACATTTGCTTGATTAAAAAAAAATGTATTAATAAGGGTTTCAGTTTTTAGTTTTAACCTATTTTTAGTTCCATTAAATTTAAAGTACTAACTACATGTACGTATATTAATTTGAAATGCTCTTGAGTTCGTTTCCTGGGCCTAAAACCAGTACTTGGGTGTCTCTTGGAGATTTCTTAAGAATGCTCCCACACTGGAGATCAAACCAGTGACCTCCAGATCATTACCTGTAGGTGGACACCACATCCATAACACATCAGCGACCTTTAATTTTTTTAGTATTGCAACATTATACAATACAATGTTGCTACATAATTTTGGAAAATGATTTATGTGCAGTTCTAAAAAAATCTAAATACATACAATTTTAATTGTGTATATTTTGTGATTATTAGTTACAAATTCACTTTTTACAGGTATACTGGATTATAAAAGACTGATAAGCATAAAATTGACAACTCATCTCCCAAATGATACTTTGTGTGGCTCATTCTCAGAACAAACCCACAGTCGGTGAGAAAACTACAGTGTAAAAAGACCACTTAATTGTGACAATTATGGCTGACCAAGCAAATGTTATCATTAAAAAAAAAAGAAAACTTCCAGTTCAATATACATTTTATACCAATTATGACACTGACAAACACAGAAAATAATTTTAAGGTTGATTTTCCCAAAATTGACTGTTTTAATTGGATACTGTTTTAAGCTTCACTCTACTTTGTCTAAAAATAAAAGTCTTAAATGATGTAATAGAAACATACATATTTAATTTTCAGTTTACAAGTATATATATACATATATTACAGTATCTTTTTATCAATGGTAAATCAATTTAAGTTTAACTAATATACATGTATATATACATGTTTATGCTTTGATTTTTTTATTGAAGTCAAATTAATATCCCATTACATAAATTAATATCACAGCAGTATTCCTTGTTTGTCTGCAAGTACTGCAGAAATCAGGGATTATTATTTTACTGAGTCAGCGTTCATCTTTATATAATAATTGTTAAAACAGATTAAGATGTGTATAATACAATTTAGGATGCATCAAGATTGAAAAATGATACATGTATAAATTAATAAAGAATCAATAACAAACATAAACTGTGCAATTTTGTTCAGGATTGTGTAAAAGGATTTGAAGTAATTATGTGTTTTTGAAATATGATTTATGTGAATTTGAATAAATATATCAAATGTTGATAATTTTCTCAGACAAAACTGTTCATTACATATTCAGAATGTTTTATTGTAATATTTATTTGATTTTTTTAGTACAAAAAGCACTTTTCCTGGCATTTGTGATTATAGTTATGGCATATTTTATCATTCTGACAGCATTTATAAACTGTGTTCATGCAAGCTTGGACACAGTTTCATTTTTTGAGTATTTAAAAAATCAAATTAAACATTTAGTTTTGATGTAAAATCAGTTTTTATATACAAGTGTCTATTTCACTTATAAATTATAACAGCATATTATACATAAATGAAAAGATAATTATAAGCTTGATGTCATAGTCCAACATTGCATAGAGTAGTTAATCAAACATTGTATTGAACTGTATGGGCAGATATTTTTTTTAAGTAATGTATGTTGAATTATACAAAATACATTATTTGTACCACAAGTAGACCATATAAGGCCTACTGCTACTAAATCAAATTAAACATTTAGTTTTGATGTAAAATCAGTTTTTATATACAAGTGTCTATTTCACTTAAAGATTATAACAGCATATTATATATTATTTAAAAGATTATTCCAAGCTTGATGTCATATTCCAACTTTGTATAGTGTAATTAATCAAACATTGTATTGAACTGTATGGGCAGCTATATTTTTTAAGAAATGTATGTTGTATTATACAAAATACATCATTTGTACCACAAGTAGACCATACAAGGCCTACTGCTACTAAATAGGCACTGGTATGAATTTGACACTATTTTTGATGCATATACAAAACTTAAATTATTACTACACTTAATAATTTTTTCAAGTTTTTGTTCGACGTTTTTTGCAAAAGAGTGTCTTAATTCATTTGAAAATATACTTAAAACAAACTAAAAATGCATCTTAACATACCGTTTACTTGGTAAAGTGTATTTGGGATGATAAAAAATACACTTGAAGAGTATTAAGGCTGGCAAAATGCAGAAAAAAAACATTTGTTTCTGTTAGAAGTATGTCTTGTCTGCTTTTTTAAGTGTATTAAATGCACATTAAATGCAGATAAATACACTGCCAATACTGTTAAATGTAATGGACATTAAATGCGGTTTTTCTTGTAACTTAATGCCTTAGTGAATTGAAATCATCTTATAAAAGACTTTTAATAACGTTTCAACAATTAATAATACCTTTTTATATCAATTTTCTTTTGAAATCTGACACTTGTTTGATTTTTGCACCACTAGTAAGAGATATAATTTGTGCTCATATGTTTTATCATTACACTTTACAATATCATTTGTTATATGAAAATTACCCGTAAAATTCATGTGAAAGCTCAAGATATACATACTAATAGCAGCGTGCTACACCCTGCTCCTTTTTTACATGACTTGATGGTATTTAGTCCCCAATGCTACATGGCCAAGGGCAAATGTGCAGATTTGACAAATAAGTCTTAACTGGGATCACATAGGCAGACTTTCATCTTACTTGTATTTAATTTAATTCATGATCTGAATTGCTCTTTGGCAAATCTTCGTTGATCACAGTATTCAACTGATTTTTTTTTAACTTTGTAGTGATTATATTTTCATTTTTTTATTAGACAATATATCTCCTCAAAAGTTTAACATGATTGCTTGGTTAATTTAGAAAGAATATCAATGTATCATAAGATAAAATGAAAAAAAAGTGTAATCGTAAAAATGGCAGCAAAAAGCAACTAGATAATGTGCCTTAAATCTGAGATGATATGGTTATGTATTGGAATTTCTCATAAATAATGTGTCCCATAGTTGTTTAATTGTATAGTCGCATGCATGAGTGGTGTGAATGTCACATCACCAATTAAAGCCTATAATTTACTAAAACAATGTGAAGTTTGATGTGTGTTTTTTTCAATATCTGTTATAAATATATTTATATATATATATAGTGTTGAAAAGTTAACATGCAATAAAGTTACTGTAAATAAGTTACAGTTAGTTTAACTGATTTGGTTGGGTGCGTATGCAGATATTATCATGGTTTTTGCAGAGGACACTAGCAAAAACAAGAGCTGTCTCCATAGGATGACATATGCCCCCGATAAACGCTTTGATAGAAGTTATGAGCATTTTTCGAAACCTAAACGCATTTTTCAAAACCTAAACGCGGACTCCAAGTTCAAGGTCAAGGTCAAAGGGGTCAAAATGTGTGTGCGTATGGAAAGGCCTTGACCAAATACACATGCATACCAAATATGAATGTTAAATCCGAAGCGACATACATGTAGAAGTTATGAGCATTTTTCGAAACCTAAACGCAAAGTGTGATGGGCAGACAGACTGACGGACAGTGTGATCACTATATTGATTATAAAGTGTTGCTGGCATATTGGATGTGTTCATCTAGCTATAAGAAGGTCCCTGTTTTATCCCTACTGGCACTGAGTGAAGGTTCTCAAAATCTTTAAACAATATGACTATTATAAGTACAGATAGGGTCGAGAAAGCCTTGCTGATATGGGGGCTAAACACCTGAAATCAAAGCAACCCAGGTTAAAGGCCGAGGCCAAATAAACCAGAGGCCGCATGAGCCTGCTATATTCTGAACAAGTATTGTTTCTACTTAGGAATCTGGCTAAAGTGTTGAACAAAGCTTAAGACCTTGAGTTTCAGTGCAATCTATTTAAAATTAATTGGTTATAATGAATAATAATTTGTAAAAGATAAAGATTCTGCACAAATGCAATTATATACTTTACCTTTGTGCAGGAATCATTTCAGTCTTGATAGTTAGTAAACAATGTCAAAAGCACCATGGCTATGAAACACTTGTATTTTGAATATTGCAATGTTCCACAGAAATGATGCTGATGATAATTCTACACAGTGATGAATTATTAGACATATTTCACAATTCCATTTCCACCAACAAGTCCACTACCAGTTCAAATGCTTCGTACACAGTTGAAAATAACACTATACCACTCAACATTCGTGACATATGTACTCATTTTTTCAACTTTTCGCAATTAAAATTGTCTTCTACTGTTATTGTTGTTTATGTTCTTTTGAAAGTAGTTCGAAAGATGGCGACCATTAACCCAGAGATTGATTTATGAAATAAATCTTCTGCTGATCCAGAGTGATCACATTAATGAGGCTTCGACTGTTTAAAAAAATGTCAAACAATAAAAGCTCAGGTTCATCTGGTTTTACAAATGACGTCTTTAAAGCCTTTTGGCCAAAATTGGGTACTTTTGTTTGCAGAGCTCTTAATCATGCTTTATAAGTAGAAAGTTATCCGTTATTCAAACACAAGGTATAATTAACTGCATTCCAAAAGGTGAAAACCCTAGACAATTTTTGCGGATTTGTCGCCTTATAACTTTACTCAATACTGTATATAAAACTAGCCCAGCATGCATTGCAAACAGGATGAAGCTATACACAGATAAACTGATAAGCAATTATCAAACTGGATTCATCAAGAGTAGTTTCATAGGATGGAACACGAGACTCATTTACGACATTCTTAATTACACATACGAAAACAATATCCTGGGTCTGCTGCTGGTAATTAATTTTGAAAACGCATTTGACTCACTGTCATGGGAATTTGTTAATCGGACATTATCATAGTTTAATTTCGGTCCTTACATTATAAAATGGTTTAACGAACTGTATAAAGACGGAGTATCGGCGGTAACGCAATGTGGGTTTTTATCAGATGTTTTCCTATACAACGCCGACGACACTTCTATAATCCTGGATGGCTCTGCAGAATATCTTAATGAAACCTTGGATGTAGAGTCACGCTTCACGCACTACTCTGTGTTAAAAGTTAATTTCGACAAAACAAAAGAAGTCTGGATAGGTAAATATAAATGTTGCTCTGAAAGCATTAAAACCAAATGGAAACTTTATTGGAACCAACAAACTTTTAAAATGTTAGGTTGAGCGTTTCATATTGATCTTAACAAAGTTATAGAACTTAATTACGTTGATAAAATAGTGAAAATGTAAGCCGTATTACAAAATTGGTCTAGGCTGATTTGACCCCGATTGGTAAAATTCGAGTTATTAAAACCTTAGCATTACCTGTGTTAAATTATAATTTTGCTTCCTTGCCAAATCCGCCTCATAATATGTGAACAGAGATCAATGAATTAATTTTTAATAATGTGTGGAATGGCAAACCACGAATTAGTAAAACTATTTTACTTAAAGAGTATGCAGAAGGAGGTTTAAAGAGGATTGATCTAGTTTCTTTTGTAAATTCTTTAAAATGCTCGTGGATACGTAGCAATGCCACTGGGAATGGAAAACGGATACATATTGTGAAAACAATTATTGATGTTCAAAAATTATACAATTGTATAAGTCACTTTCCTGACAATTTTACAAACAGGATAAAAAAGAATATTGGAAAGATACAGTTAAATCATTTGTTGAACTATGTAGAAATGATCCGTTTAAAAATCAGTTTTTGCTCAATATCCTTTATTATATTACCCAGACATAACAATTGGTAACAAAATTGTATTTTTAAGTCATGGTTTGAAAAAGGCGTTCATTTTGTCGGTGACTTGATGCACAACGCTGAAGTTTTAACTGTGTACAGTGATGGCGATTTTTGCGGATTATTTAACTTCAATCCGAACTACTTTCTTTTCCTAGGAATTATTAATGCAGGTACATGAAACTTAAAAACTCTAATAGAATTTGCTATACAAAGCCTTATTTGCCCAATAGTCTAAGGTCTATCTTAGTCAAAATAAAAGCTAAAAAACCTATGTAAACAATTACCAAAGAAGATTCCTCACCAATAGATACATGTGTCGAATAGTATTAATTATATTGAAACAAAAGCATGGCGACATATTTTTAAATGCCTTTTCTTATTACATGAGATACGAGTTTACAGTGGTTTCAGTATAGAATTGTACATAGAAGCATAGGTACAAACTCTTTTTTTAAATTTAGAAAATGGATGCGGAACTTCAGCAAACTGCACTCTGTGTCAAGCTGAATGTGAAGCTATCGAGCATTATTTGGAGATTAAAGCACCTCAATACGTAAATAGTGGAATTGTTTATCAAAACCTTAATAGTGGAATATGCGTCAAAGTAATGAATGGGAACTTTTAATACCCCTGTGTCAGAAGTTATGTTAAGAGAAGCCATGTTATTATCAAATTTCTCTTTGCAAAATGTAGTGTTGTTATGTAAAAGTTAATATTGTTAAAATGTACAATTTTGCGTTGTATTATGCATTTATTGTTCTTTAACTATGTACGATGTGTCTGGGATGCCCTCGACCAACACACCTATACACGAGAATAAATTATATTGAACGAAAAAAACACACAATACGTTCAGCGTTTGAATTTATAGAAGCATTAAATTTGACATTTGTATTAAAAAAGTTATAACTAAAAAATTGTTTTGTAAGATGTATTAAAGTTCGTGTCATTTTAAACTGTGTTTTACGTTTAAAATAAAATAATATCGAGAATATAACTTGTATGCTTACGTCTAATAATTGGTGATTGAATACGGCCCTACAATAATACAAGAAAAATGAAAAACTCCACAAATATTATTAGGAAATAAAGTATTGTTTGCCTGTCTTTATTTTCAGCCACATGCCAATAAAAGACTCTACTTATAATATCACATTAACAATAAAATGAGTTGTAAAGCTGTGGTAACAGCATTTGAACGGTGGTCAATTCAAGGCATTAATCACTTGAAAGGGATTGTACACAATCGAAAGCATAAACAGTAGACATTGCTTACAAATTATTCAACACAATGTCTGAGATAAACACAATCGAATATTTGATTAGTTGCAAACGAGAAGTTAACCGTTAAGGCCAAAACACATGCCGTTGTCAAAACGCCATCGATTATAGATGCGTCTAAAATTAATCACGAACGAGAAGTAACGACGCAATCCAATACGTGTTCAGGGTATCATAGAACTACAAAAGATAGTAGATCCAAACATGATTTAGATACGTTTCGTTGTACAAAATACTGATACCTCTCAGTTCATCCCATTCAAAGTGTTCGTGCTGTAAATTCATGATTATTTTTTGTCACGAACTTTCGTTTGTGTTTTTTTTGTATAAACATAACAATTTCGTGGTACCAAGTACATTCTGATTTAAGTTGTGTTTAGGAACTTGCGTCAAACGACAAAATTAACAAAAATAAATGTTCCTCATATTATAATGAGTACATAGTGTCTTTGAATTATTTTACACCACTGATATATATTAGTGTAAAAAATACAACTCTTAATGAAAAGGCGAATTAAACATAAACCGCGTGTTATTTTGGTAATGCATTAACGTAGCTTTTAACATTTATTGGGCACGATCTATTTCTCAGTATGGTATATAAATGATTCTTAAGTGACTATCCCAAAACCATCGACATAAGCGAACATTTTCTTTGAAATATAGTGTGATTGTTGAATGAGCCGAATACCGTGATAATGTCAGTCAACGGGTTCGATCATACGCAATATTCGAAACAAACAAGCACCAATGGTGTCTATCGAGCTGAAGTTTTTACGCCAGTCATTTGGGACACAAACAAAATATTCATCAGATAACAATCAATATATTTTTCAGAAAACGCTGTTTGGTTTCCTGTTATGCCTATGTTTAATATATGATTTTAATAGAAATGCGCGTAATACTTTAATACAAGTCACTTTCAATTATCCGTGTACCAATGTGTATGATTTCAAACCAGGTCTTTAGTTACCATGCTTAAGGTTGTAAACATAATTAAACAAGTGCTTAATTTGAGCTCTGTAATGAATCTGAAGCGCAAGCACACTTTGAACTTCATTGGCTACAGATTGAAAACATAATAAAACTATTAAGAAAACGAAGTTCAAAACATGTTTAATATTTAATAATAATAACAATATTCCGTACAAAGTGGTCATTTGTAATTTTAAATTAATTGCTCCCAATGTTTATGGAACAAGGAGCATTGTCGTCGTGAGAGAACAATAATGATGCGCGTGTGCATTGTTAAGGGAAAAAATTCAAAAGCAACCACAAAGTCCTAGTAGTGTTCGCAATGAACAGAACATATAAATTGTATTTCTATTTAATTAACATTATAAAGCAAATTAAACAAAATTCAACAGATGTGCGCAGAGGCTTCTATTGGTAATTTGAAATAAAAAGCAATATCAAGATCATAGCCACAGACAAAGCAGCAGTCCCCTACTGGGTCCATGTAGTCGGAATAAAAAGTGGATTTCCAAAAGTTGTATCGACCTAGCAGTACTTGCAAGTGATTGCAAGATCTAAATTTATTTTTCAATGATTTCTGTAATAATAGCAGCCACTATTTTGAACTGCTCCATTGACCCTTAATGCAATCATCGGCAATCATTAACCTTTCTTTAGAACTGTGTGAAGTGAAGCTGAATCCAGATTTTATTTTTTAATATATATCTGCAGTTTATTCAAAACTATTCCCGGTATGAAGAGTTATTTTTCTTCTGGGACCATAGCAACCTTTGTTTTATCTGACAAAATAATTGAAACAGCGTGCATATTCCCCATATGAAATTTTATCCATATACATAGTTTCATAACCCTTACTTGAGTAATTTTTGAGTTATCACAAGATCAATTTGTCCGTCGGACAGGCTGACGAACCGCGGGTAAACATATAGTCCTCTCCGATGAATCCGGTGGGGGGGGGAAGCGAAATTGATTACAGAAGTCAAGCATGTGTTTGTCCTTATTGGATATATGCATCTGTCCTACCGACATGTTGTTGTATAATATATGTTATGCCCCGTAATTGTTCCGTGTAAGCAATACAACTCAAGAATACCGTATTGTTATTGTCTAATTGTATGACATTTACAGACAATATATAACTCCATGTATTTATTCAATACAAATCATGAACAATGTGCTCAGCAAACAAATACATTTGTTGCCTATGGTATTGACTTGTTATTGAAGCTAAATTGGAACATGAAAAGGTAAACACTAGAAGGACTATAAAACGAAATGTTATATGCATGACGCTATGGCGATAAAACCAACGATAAGAAACAAAGATACGCACCACATGAACGAAAAATCTAACGCCAATGTTAAAATAATTATTTCATTTATAAAACATTTAGTTAATACACATGTGATACCAAGTAAAATTACCACCAAGATTTTCGATGAAGTGTCGTTAATTTCCGTATTTATCTAAATATTAACTGCTTGTTTCGTGTACATGATACAGCTCATTCTTTATAAAATTCCATTTTATATCAGTAACATGGCTAGTACACGCGTTATAGAAGCAATATGTTTAATAAAACATGCAGCTTTTGGTTTTGAACTGTATATTAAAAAAATGAAAACAAGAAATACCAATCATATAATTATGAATAATGCTTATGCATGCTTCAATTCGACCGTTGCACTTAAAATGTAATTGAAATACGACACATGCACCTGTGATCGAGTGTCCAAAAATATATATTTCCAAACATCTGTGTCCTGATGTTGTATATGTTCGAAAATGTCCTTCTATCGAGTCAATGTATTATGCATGGTTTTCATAGAAATACATACAACACACTAAAACAATAACACTCAACCGCAAATCGATTCGAACTCATGAATGTGTGTATAAGACCGCTATCGCTGCTTTAACAATATTAAGAAGAAATATGGCAAAGCAATGGCAGTGCCTCGTTACGTCTGTTAAGCTGCATCTTGTCGTTTGAGGGACGTTCATGGGCCTTCAACATCCTGCATGCCAGGGCTGTCTGTCTCTGAAATGTAAAAATATAAATAACCATTGAAAGTCATGGTTGTGTAGTAGAACCTATTTGGTGACCTCCTAGCAATCAGGTTCGATCCCCATTCTAGTTGTATTTTCTTTCCGCAAAAAGGTGCTGTTCTTCCCAGGAACAGCCTCGAGAGTGTCTTGAGTGTCTTAATAAGCCTAAGGCTTTAGAAGCAATCAAACTAATTTGCATTGTATGGTAATGTCCAGACGCTGTTTCTCCCGTAGCTTGCCGATCTCAATGAAGTAGTTCGTCACGGCCGTTTGAAAAAAACGCAATCTGGCATTGAGAACCATATACCACGTTGACATTTACCAATGATAATCATACATATCATTATTAAGATAATCCGCCTTTGAAAAAAGATGAATATGATAAATTGACTGACAATATTCGTTCAATATGAAGTCAGTACACATAACACAGCGTAGCACAGTGTGAGGTGTATCTATGTATAACAACATTTTACAATAACAATAACATATATGTACTATGTAGTTATAAATCTTTAAATATTGATGAGTACTGATTCAAACGAACATACAGATAATAACGGTATTTTATGATCATGATCAATATTATTGTATTTAATGTCACATTACGATTGTCGAAGCCCTCTAAACCGAGTCCTCTCTATACCGGAATCCTCTCTATACCGGACAATTGTCCGGTCCCATTTTTTCCCTATTAAACCAAGCGTAAAATATCTCCTCAAGACCGGAATCCAATCAATTCCGAATTTCGGTCATTCTTTGGATCGAAATTGGGTCATTCCATACGTAATTGTACCTCTCTAAACCGGTCAGGACCAGTTTATTGCACCTAGAGACAAAAACTTGTGAAAAACAGATTAAAGACTCGTGAGATTAATAAAGGTGGTCAAAAATTAAATTTTGAAAACTGTTAAAATCGCAAAACAATTTAAAAGAGACTTGTGTAATAAATGTCGAATTACTCATCCCTGGATTACTGCACTGACTGATATAAAGACACGTGGGTTTCGTAATTACCCCGTTTAATGTTAAAATAAGGACCCAACTGTCAACATTCTGATCACAAATTGGTCATTTTGTTCAAACTAGATAACGATCTTATAAATAATTTCTCTGGACTAGGTTTGTCAGAAATACGTCGACAGTCAGTCTCACCGAGGCCCGTTTAAAATCGTCAGTACCTTACTGCATTGTGATAATCGCTTCCTCGGGGACATTCCAACTCGTCTATTGCTTGTTTCATAAACATTTTATGTAATAATGAATAATCCATGAATAAAAAGGTTACTTACTATCGTTTTGTATTTTGTCAGGTGAGGATTTAAATAAAATATCGGCGAGGCTTTCTCTAGCATATACTGAAATACATAGAATCGTGTTAGAAACAGTACTTTACGATGCCTATGTATATACATGTACTCGAATTCCTATGCAGATACATATTTACAAAAGCACGATAACTTTGTTTAAGTGTTTCCGTTAAAAGAATTAAGTACTAAAAGTCTTTAGAAAACATCTTATCCTAATTTTTAGAAGGCAAGCGCTTGGGCTTTTTCAGCTAGAGTTCAATACGATATGAGGTCGATTTTGTGCAAATAATGCAATGTATGTTTTAGATGGTCTCGAAAGATATGGGTGTTTTGTTGAAATCGAAAACACCTCTAAAGTGCCAATATAAGTTTTACGAAAAGAATCCTTAAGGTTTTCATATAATTGCTCGTGTTTTAGTGATGGCTGTGTAAATCAGACTTTTTCTAAGCATAAATGGCAACAACACGACTTCTGCAATGTGGATGTTACATCAGTTAATCTGCTTTTCTTAAAAAAAACGTAAAGGTATGCGTACAATTGAAGGTAAGTCATGTTTTTTAAATATATCACGGTGCTTAACCTATACGGATAATATCGGAAACGTTTGAACGCCCGAAACGGCACCGGATCATATCAGAAATATATTGAATGTTTAGAGGTAAGTGTGTTTTTTTTTATTTCAATATTCTCTTTTTTACGTTAACATTTTTCACCAAACCAATATTCCACGGAACAACTAAGACATTCATTCAGTAAATTGTATACTCGTGCTTAGTAACAAAAACGTCATTACGCAGTGGGAACCTATATTGTTCAACAGTTTATGCACAAATCCTGTGGAAACGGAAGTAAATTGCAGATATTGGTCCATATTAACAATGACATTCACATTTCGGAGCTAGTTTCCTGATGAAAACGGAAGCATAATTATTGTTAAATCATTGCCATGATGAGTGACGGTTTAGTTTGTAGAAAAAACTTCTATTTTATGTGTCGATTGCTGGCACCGGATAATGCATGAAGTAGGCAACGGATAATAGCCGAGACTAATGAATGAATTGAATGAAGTACATGTATAGCACGTTTAAAGAATGTATTGGATTCTGCTGATATGGTAATCATTTTAAGAATTTCTTGATTTCATATTGTTAAATGAAATGGGTCTGTTACTTGTCCTCCCTCAGCCCTGACCACTGTCTTAACGCATGAAAGATGTCTTGACCCTACACTGAAAAAGGTTATTAAAACTAGGCATTTAAGGTTACACGTGGTATTGGTTGTTAAAAAATCTGATGTAGAACGCGTGCTATTGTTGAACGACCGATTCAGCAATAATATGTATAAGATATAAGAACCCGTAGATTGTTTAAATATAAAATTTATATACACGATTCGATAACAATTTGAAACAGAAAGTTTTAAGACCAGTTCAGCAGTGTTAATTGTAAAATATGGTTGTTGTATAATAAGTCTTTTTTAACAATGTTTGTGTACTTTTGTGGGATTATATTTATAATTGATTATTATATTTAATATTAGGGGAAATAAGTTGTGTGTAACATACGATTTAGATTTAGATATACTCCCTCAATCATGATATTCCCTTATTTACAATTGCGCTCTTTAAATGCACACAAAGTTAGGTACTTGTCGTTTTTGGATTAATTCATTATCAACATATATAGCTGGTATCTCTTTTATTTGTACAAGATGTATGCTAAACATACACAAGTTTTCATTTCATAATTCACTCATTACTGTATTCTTTTTGCTTCAGACTTCAGTGCCCTAACATCTTACTTTGTAGTTCGAGATAGAATATGGTAAGTATAGTCTCAGTTGATAAGATAATTAAATGGACTTATGGCTACTGTTCGATAATTCTTGGATTGGATATAGCAGTGGACTGAGTAATTGTACAATTTCTGAGTATCATTAACTTTAAACTTTATTGGAACAATTTATCCTGCTTTGATTAACTGCTATTCCCATGGCATGTGTAAAGTAACCACGGGGAAAGTGTGCCAGTTGATAGGCTCAAACCCATGACATCGGAACACTAGCACATGTCAATTGCTATAATTATGATAATTTATTTCAGAATGTCACGACCGACCGAAGTTTTTTCGGGTTTGACACTGCAGAGGCTGGAGAGAACCAGAGTAATGAAGACAGATACAATGTTGAGTCTGGATTGGATAATTTATAGTTTAAGGTGGACTGCAACAATCATGAAGATAAAAAAGCCACCTATCAACCATTAGTTAGCTGTTTACATGTAGAATGTTCAGTTGAAATTGTTGTCGACAATAATAATTATATGAGTGCAAAATATGTGACAACAAATATAGGACAAAAACTGGCTACAAACGATATTTAGTAAGCCACATATTTGGAAGATATTTGATTTAGCTTGTAAATCTAAAAAAATGCATCAAAATTTAAGGTTTATTGTAGATACCAAAAAAACATAATTATAATTTGTGTTGTGTATTGTTATTGTCTATAACTTTTGTTGAAGTCTGTCAAGGCCAATGTTACTGAAATTATAGCGATTTCAATAATGTTTAGAAATATGTAATTGATTATGTGCATGTTGGTAGACCGAATCATTTATCACTCTGTGTACTACTTTTTGGAATCCTGTATGTGTCGAGTTCCATAAGTATTTTCTTAATACTGTTAGTAGACAGTGTTCATATCAATAAGAAATATATCAACATAAATAGATGATATCCCTTATCTTGTCATGTTTACAATGTACATAATTGTTACCATTTCAGACATCTTTTAATGTTAAATGACATAACTTTAAAATTAATGTTACGAACTCTGAAATATGTTTATAAAAGCTTATTCATTTCTCTGTATATTTAATTAATTTTAGAAAATATTAGAAACAAAGATTTGATTTGATTAAAAAAAAGAGTTTCACTACGCGAAAAAAGTCTATGATTTGAGGTAAAGTTTAACATTATGGAATTTGATTTTTACAAAATATGTTGAAATTGTGTAGTTATACGTGTAAAGCGTGTCTGTCTATTACTTTAAAAGACGCAATCTTGAAGTGTTTGTAAAGTGATTAACTTTTGGTATAAACCATGCAAGCATAAATGAACCAAAAACATTGTACTGAATAAAATTGTTTATTACAGTGTCAAACATAGTTCGATCTATTCCACGTTGAACAGTTTGGTCTCCTAATGTGGTAGTTGCAGGTTCGAACTTTGACTCAACCTAATTAAGTTAGCTTCAATGTCTTTTTTTAGGTTGACAGAATGAAATGTACACTATCCTTTTGTCCTGCAATGTTATGCCAAGACGAGTGGTTGGCGGCAGAATGTTCGATTCATCACATTTGTGGTGGCAGCGTATTGGCAAACAGCCCCTTGCGACTTCATTTACTTATATCGGACCGTTTAGATTTTCGTTGCCGCTTTCCGCGCTTCGATGGTGAATCAAATGCATGATTTCTGTAAACAAAAATTACACACCAAATGTAAATAAATCTAGTGGTTAATTGGAATTTAAATATACGACAGGTGGTACTAGTGAAATGACATTTCATGGGTGCTTTAATGGATATTGCGCATTACCCGGTTAAGATCTTACAAGAAATAATACGCGTAACAAATATCTGTGTTTAATGATTACGGTACGATTTTTGTCTCCCACAATCTAGAAACCTATATACGCATGTCGTTATGAATATATTTCAGTTACAAGCATGTGGCTGGAAATTGCAGCCATACCGGTAGTTCAAAATTTGTCACCAACTTCAAGTACTTTATTAAACGTTGAACATACAATGTGAACATATTGTTTATAAAACATGCTGAAAAGCACGTAATAATCTCTACATGTATCAATCGATTTCGTGTATTAAACAGTGTTGTGTTTCCGGACTTTATCCGGTGCCAGTATTTTGTGGTTTCGTGTGTTATCCGGTGCCCGTGAAATCAATATGCGATCCTTTAAAAACGCAAATACTCACGTTTTTGAAGTTGCCAGTAATTTCCTACAATTTCATTATAATTCTGAATGATTATAACAAAAATGTAAAGTAGTAGTAATATATGTTTTTTCTATCCAGTTACAAAAAAGCAAGTATTTTAAACTATTGCATGACTTTGAGGTAGGTATGGTTCATTTGTTTTCGTTCGTATTGATTAAATGTTTTATTTACATAACGAATTTTGAAGTAAACCATTAGCTGAAATATCATAATGTTCCGTGAGCAAAAGTATTTGGAATTTTAACGCGGTTTTGTGGCTAATTTCGCTTCCAATACTAGGCGCATCCTGTATTTTACCTTGTTTATTTTCCGATATGATCCGTTGCCGTTTCGCGTATTATCCGGAATAGTACACATGTTTCCAGTATTATCCGTATTGGTTAGGCACCGTGTATATACCCAAAGCATATTTGACATTCGAATTCTTGCCCCGAAACGGCATTACAATTTGTATTTTCAATTTCATTTCATATTTGTGGATTTACATGACCTGGCTAATCCACGCAATCAAGCCACTTAAATTTCATATCAATAATTTTTAAACGGCATGCGCTCTAACTTCCGACATAACTTGCTTATATTGTAAACATGTCTACTTACTTGTAGCATGAATTCTTAAAAAATCTCACTTTGGTGAGAAATGTGTTACATTTATTGAACCCTTGCAGTGGAATTTTGAAATGGATTCCAACTCAATTTTAAACTATACAAGGAAATCCTGTGACCATTTAACGTTATTGATGGTGATATACAAAGCAATTTTAATGGTTTCATTGGTGATCAGCTTTTTAGAGGACACACGACGCACGACATTATGCAGGTTGGAAATATCGATCATAACAAATCACACAGAGCGCGTTGTAACACAAGAAGGTCATGGTGGCCCTGGGGTCGCTCACCTGAGAAGAAATAACGTTAAGCAAGGGTTGTTAACGTTGTATTGTTAAAAAAAGATTTTTTGATTGGCAGATATTTATTTATATGCGTTATAAGAAGTGTTTTTGTGTGTGTGTGTGTGGTTATGTTTTTTAAAATGTGTTTCCCATTACGACAAAGGTTTATTTTGGATAAAAATGATATGAGGACAGTAATTTAATCATGAGCATAATAAGCAAAAGAAATTGGAGGTAAATATTTTTTCCAAATTTTAGTGAAGCTTTGCGGTCATGAGATAAGCATTCAAGCATCTTAGGATGTTAGACGGGATGACTAGAAGCTTTAGATAGAGAAACCCACCGTATTTTTTCAATAGATTGAGTGTTCATGAAATAGTTTTTTTCATAATTAAATAGAATATGTTGAATTGTTATCATATATCAAAGTCGATTATGAGGAAGTAAATGAGTATGAGAATATCTAATAGTTATTCAAAGTTGATCTTATTTTTAGATACCAAACATCTGTCACTTAATCTTTCTTAAAGTTAAAATATATAAGTAAACACACACCAGAAATTTGCAAATTTATCATGTCCCAACAACTGTCAAACTGTTTGAAATTGAAATGCACAGAAAATCTGTAGCATAAATAGATGAATTTTGCTAAAACCATTTCCAAAAAAACTTACCTATTTAACCAAACAGTGTTTGTGCTTCGTAAAAATGTGATTATTTGTTGTCGTTTTTTACCA
This sequence comes from Dreissena polymorpha, assembly GCF_020536995.1. NCBI lineage: Eukaryota > Metazoa > Mollusca > Bivalvia > Myida > Dreissenidae > Dreissena > Dreissena polymorpha. The sequence continues at coordinate 40,290,587 of NC_068362.1, read as the reverse complement.
ATTCTTAACATTTTGGACAAAGTTTTTTAATCTACCAGAAAAATGTTCAAACTCACTTTGCAATGCTTATTCCTATTAAAACAACAATGGAACTTATAAAAATAACAAATCTTTTATAATCACACACAAACTACTGAATGACTGCAAACTGCATTGGCAGTCTATCTTATCAATGGTGTTCATCTGACATTAAGACGAAGGTCTTTGATGGGAGAGCCAAGATAATTGGGGCAAATTTCCAAGGAACTGTAAGCTTGCAACACAAACACCATATGGTTATTCAAGAAGGCATTAATGAACACTATGGTACTGCAATAATGCAAGCACAGGAATACATGAGTTTTACAGAGAGTAGGATAAGTGAATGAAAAGTCAAATAAGGTGCAAGTGTAACAGATGTTTTGTTTTATTGGTTGTATCACTATGTTGAATTTCTGCAAAATAAAACAAAACAATCTGAAGTAATGGCACTAATCAATTGGAGTAATGCAATAATTGTTATTTCGCACCCACTTGCGGCCATATTATTAAACCTTCCAAAACCATTTTCGAAATCCGCTGAGACATCATTAAGAAAAAAAGGTTATGGCCCAGTTTCATTAAGATAGGACAATAAATATTACTTCTAGAGTGTAAACAAGCTTTTTATTAATTTGAACTAGGTTTTAACCTAACATGAGCCAGTTTCAAACTCGACCATGATATCATCGGGAAACATTTTTGGACCCAGTTTCTTGAAGATCAGACGATAACTTTTGCCTCAAAGCCAAAATGTTGTCCACGGACGACGCGCGACGGACAAAGGGTGATCTCCAAAGCTCACCATGAGCACGTTGTGCTCAGGTGAGCTAAAAAAACGATGGACAGAAAATCGGTACATCATTGAAACGGGCGCTCTGTTGACAACTGAATTGATGTGATCTATAAATTATTAACGCATTGTTAATGAGCTCGAAAAGAGATAGCAGATATAGTTCAAATCAACATTGACTTTCGGCGTGAACACATCGGATTGCAAAGCTCGCGCAATGAATCTGAAAGTCTACCTGTTCGCAGTGTTTCTAATTGCTGTGAAAGAAATACAAGGATTAAAAAAATACAAGTTTCTTAGCGGCAATCCAAATGTGGACAAAGTATGTGCTGTAAATTATCGCGTCTTTACTAAAGTTGGCGTTTCAAGCACCACTGAATGCGCTACTGAATGCAGCAAAACAAATGGATGCGATCTTCTTTTCGTCCGTGAACGGTTCCTGCATATGATGCAGAACACTAACCGATCTGTCATCAGCATTGGTGGCGTCAACAGCAAACGTGTTCTATCAGTTGGGTAGGTTGTTTGCAATTTTTGAAATAATCTGTTTGAAATAACCAGGTTTAAACCCCCAATGCTTTGCATTGACCGTTCCAAGGCGGTGACCCCAGCTTTATTCATATTTTGTGTTTATGTTGGTTTGTATTGTGCTGTATTGTGCTGTTTTGTACTGTTTGGGCAATCGGTCACTTGCCTTAAATAAAGGACCAACTAATTGTTTTTAATGAAAATTCAATACTGCTCCAGCAGCTGGAGTTTCACTTCTTTATATTTTACTTCGCTTCAAAAATCACAATAATTTAGATACATCGATGCTCAGACAGAGCGACTGCTAAACGTTACTGGTGAAAGCTTGAACAAGTCAACCGAATCAATAGATACAATCGGTGCTAAACAAGTGATACTATTTTTTTTTGAAATGTTTGTGCGAATTATTTGTCATGGATAATTATGAAAAACTAATAAATGTATATTACACTTCGGGCTGTCACCTAAGATTTGTTCTTGCTCTAAAGAATGACGTTTGTAATGCAAATACCAATTTCCGTATCAAATGATATAGGTTATATGCAAGCAATTGAAATATATACTCAAATATAAAATCAAAAGACACATTAAAAAGAAACCCATTTCTTTTTTAGTGAACGCCAACTTCCCGGAATGCCACTACGGAACGTCCAGATATTTTGTTGATGTCAGCAAAAAAATGAACTACTCCGACGCAAAGGTTTCATTTTTTCTTCAGCTTTTCATTTAACTGCGTTATACAATACGTTTTAGATAATCAATTTAACCATTTTGGTGAATTAATTTTAAATTTTGTATCTTAAAATTTCAAACTATAAACGTCGAATTTTAAGTACTTTAATGCAATAAATTTGGCGTGAACATATTTATCGATATTCAAATGTTCAATCAAATTTAAAAAAAAGGTAATCATGGTAGGATGGCTTGTCCGTTGCGAGAACCAAGTGTCTGTTTAAACGTCATGATTGTAATAAACATTTTCAAGGTCAACTCATGGGCTTGCTTGAACCATTATATTGCCGTTGATACACACATGTTCAAATAAAGTTTAAGATTTTAGTACCTCACATGAGAAAGTGATACACATATAAACCAAAAACTTAAATTAACTCCTTAAGTTTAGTCTACGTTTAAATGTAGTTTATTTAACGTCCGATATTTGTGAAATAAATTTATTGACCCTTTCTTTGTATTGCAAGTTTGTTAAATATCTATTGAGGCGTTACTGTGCAACTGCATAAGAACATATCATTAGACTGAATTTCTTTAATACTTATCGCATAATCTTTATGTTAAGGTTTACTATCAGCTGTTTGGTGCGCACGTGGTTGTACCTGCGACCAAGACGAACAGAATTTCTTGATCGATCGCCTGTCAAAAACGCCAATAGGTAATTGTTGTAAAACGGATCTCCACATCTTTGGAAAAAAACAACATCTTATCCGCAGGTCGAACATTGGTACATTACCAATTTAATATGTGATTAAGTAATGATAGATGATAAGGTTTGTGATATGTGAAAGGATGTAAATCGATGAGATTTGTGTGTATTTCAGATAAATGGTGTTATTACAAAATCAAGCTCATACCGGAGTTACACTATTATTTAACTGTAGTCTCGGGTACGTAAAGAGAAGTAGTGTACGAAAACTGGGTTAAATGCATGAGCAAAGAAATGACTTCATGTACATTTAGTGTTATAGTGTCTGCTATGGAATTTCAATGTTGCCAATTGTATATCTTATAAGGTATTTTTGCTATGCGTGAGTTTTTTTATGCATTTGAACTTCTTAAAAAAACAATTCTTTGCATTGACCGTTCTAATGGGTTTACCTTAAATAAAAGACTAGCGGAACGGAATGTCATGATAATATTTCTTTTATTTAAGTATTTCAATATAAATATGTTGACCTCACTTTCCTCTTGTATTAAATTTTTAAGTGAGCCACTACTTACAATTAATCGACTCTGATAGAAATTAACGTTATTTACCTTTGTCAAATGCCATTGTTTTATTGTTTTTGTAAGATCACGGGCGTTCTGATTGAGTTGGAGTTGATGTCCATCGTCCTTTGTCCACCATTATGCCATACGATCCATTTTCGCATGACGCGGTTCATCTTGTGCTTAGATTGTGTTCTTCAGAAGAAGGAATGAATTGCTTTTTACCATCTGTAATATAAAAAAGTCAAAAGTTATCCCTCCCGCATCCCTTCCTTTAACAGCGCGAAAACGAGTATACATTCAAAATTGAGAACAGCGGTCATTCAATGATAACGACTAGAGTGACCATTGTCGACAAGTAACCTCTATTCTCGGATCACTACTTTTTAGATGGTTGGTCAGTTAGTAGCATTACAATGTCGTTACCCCACCCAGTCGTTTGCACTCAGTGTAAAACAAAGGCTTATTGTCGATAACTAAGCATAATAACATAAATAATTTCTATTGAATACTACAGAATAATTATTATAAATTGATTTAATTTCATAACCATTTTTTAACCTTTTTGACTTTTTCAACGATATAATTTTTGTTTACTCATGCATCTCGTTCATTCAGTAAATCCGACGGTTCGTAATCCGTTCATTGGTATGTATTTTTAAATACAGATTGTTAAGTGCTCTTGACGTCAAGTCCGAACAAATATAAAAGCGGATTCGCTGTCAAAAAACGAAAGTAAGGTATAACTGTATTGTTCTTAATCAAAGAAAAAGACGCCAAAATCTTGTAAAAAAGATTTAGTTTGTTATAAAAGTTGCCTCTCAATGTCTGTGTTTCGTTAATAGACAGTTATTAATCGGTTGATTTAACTACAGATTTACTTTTAATTCTGACTCGGGATCTTAATGATGTTTTAGAATATTTAGATATTTATTTCGCACATGCTAAATGTCATTCTTATTTA